>NW_021350360.1:0-955 GCF_001605985.2 Dendrobium catenatum | reverse complement strand
AACTTGGAATTAGAATTAACACTTAAAGCTAAATGATTCTTAATTTTATAAGCAGTTGAACAAATAAGTTTCCAAAATTTTGAGGCCTTGGCAGCTGGGGGCTTCCAAGGGGAGTGGTATTTGCTTTTGAACCAGGAATAAATCAAACTATCCCGAGAAAGCATATTCCAAATGAAAGTGCATTGATAACTATAGTAACAAGCATCAATAGAAAATATACCTAAACCGCCTTTTTGCTTTGGTATAACCGTATTCTCCCAAGCAATCATATGGACTTTCTTACCATTAATGCTTCCATGGTATAAAAATTTAGAACAAAGCTTGCTGATAGTCTTACAAATAGCTTTTGGTATGATAGATCCTTTGATCCAGTAGGCCAGAGTATTTGAAATAGTGTATTTAAGAAACTGAACTCTACCGGCTAAAGAAAGAAATCTCACCTTCCAGCCTTCAAGAAGAGAAATAATTTTATCTAAAAGAACTTGGAATTGATTAGCTTTCAGCCTTTCAGGAGAAATTGGAATCCCCAGATAAGTAAGGAAACTACTCCTCTGCGTAATACCCAAAATGTTACAAAATTGATCAGTATCAGCAGTGTTATTGGAAAAAATAATAGAGCTTTTAGTGGGATTGATGTTGAGACCGGATGAATCCGCAAAATCAGTAAGAATATTCATAAGGTTAGAAGCATTATGAGTTTTGGCCATCCCGAAAACAAGAAGATCATCCGCGTACATAAGGTGATTAAAATTCTTGCCATTAATCTTAAAAACAAGATTATTATTTCCCAGATTATTCAACGTGAGACTGCAAGAGAGGGCATCCATAACAATACAGAACAAAAGGGGTGATAAAGGACACCCTTGTCTCAGGCCAGAGGAGGAGTTAAAAAACCCCTCCATGGACCCGTTCAGGCATATAGAGAAATGCACATTAGAAATACAGCATTTAATCC
>NW_021350359.1:0-1505 GCF_001605985.2 Dendrobium catenatum | reverse complement strand
GATGTATGTACAATGTGCCACCCTTGTGTAGATACATAAAGACTACAGTAAATGCAGTACCCTGTAGTCAACTTCAGTCTAAAGATGAATACATCTACCTCGGACAGTAATGGACGTATTGTAAAGACCAAAATCACAGCATAATGCATAAATAATACAAGCTCCTACGAGCTTCTACGACCTAAGGCAGGAGATTAGTTGGTACACTACGATCCACCTGCAGAAGGCAACGAGTGGTATACGACAGTCTACCTGTACAAAGCAGCGAACAACTAAACTCAGAAGCTGCTACGCCATGTCACCGGATCTGCAATCTCCGTACAGGCAGACAGAAGGCGTCTACAAATATTTCAAAATACCCCTACACGTGCACTGTAATCTGTATACACATAGGTACACTAAAGGGGAAAAATACAATCTCAACCCGCATGGGCCCCGGCGAGCGTGTTATTGGTACACACGTGACGTCTAGGGATGCTACGCGGGTTATCAAATTTTAAACCTGATCTTCCTTAGTGGGTAAAAAGGAGTCGACATTGTTTAATTATAAAATACCCCCAAACCCGCATGGGCCCCAACGAGCGTGTTATAGAAATACACGTGACGTCTAGGGATGCTGCGCGGGTTATCAAATTTTGAACCCGATCCTCCTAAGAAGATAAAAGGAGTGGACAGAGTTCAATTATAAAATGCCCCCAAACACCCGCATGGGCCCTAGCGAGCGTGTTATTGGTATACACGTGACGTCTAGGGATGCTGCACGGGTTGACAAGTGAATTCAGGTTCTAAACCGATCCTTCTATACGAGTCAATAGAAGTCGACAGGGTTCGAAACAACAAATAGATATACGGTTGTGGCGACTGTCATATTTGTCTTAATACATTTATATTAGGCCTTCAAGGCCTATAATAATGAGAATTCACTATCAAGGGCATAAAGCCTACGAAACCCAATCCTCGATCAATAGCTTGGTCGAGTTGACAGGGTTCAATCAACAAAAGAGAAATGACCCCAAACACCCCGATGATGGCCGTGTTGAATGCAAATCTCAACCAGAGGGGTCCATTCCAAATAATTTCAAATATTCCAAAGCTCTACCCAAAATACCCAAAAAAATCCAAAAAATCCAAAACTCCACAAAAATAATTCTAAATTCCAAGATATTTTAAAATTGAAATCTATCCCTCAATGCTTAAAGCAAAATTCATCCACCCTCCGCAACAGTTTGCTGAGGTGGACAAATCAAAATTTATTTTAGCTCACAAAAAAACTGAATGTCTAGTCGAAAATATCACTAGGATCCATTCTCAAGACAATCTCCTGCTAGTAAGGACGTGGTACGTGTCCTCTAACCGGCGATTTGTCGCCAAATGGCACCGCAGGATAAACGGTTATGACCCAAGGCCCTCTGAACCCAGTGGTTTTGTCGCCAAATGGCACCACGAAATACCGGTTATGGCCAGCGCGAATACGCTCCTTATTGGCATCAAATCCTTGATATATG
>NW_021350358.1:0-807 GCF_001605985.2 Dendrobium catenatum | reverse complement strand
ATTATAAGGTGGTGCAGGAAATGAAGTACTTGGGTATTAACCTCTGCTTACGAAGACTGATCTCTTCTGATTTTTTATTCCTGCTTGAGAGGGCGTCTGCAAAAATTAGCAGTTGGGGTAATAAATTCTTTTCATTACCTAATAGAATTGTGCTGGTAAAATCTGTTTTACTGGCAATTCCCATCTTCTATGTTTCTCATTCTTTGGTCCCCGTCAATATCCTGAAGAAACTGGAAAAGATATGCAAAGAATTTATATGGAAAAAATCGGACAATGCTGCAGGTATGCACTACATTTCGTGGGAGGTTCTTTGTAAACCGTGTGATGAAGGTGGAGCGGGGTTACATTCTCCTGTTGCTTTGATGGGTCCTCTTAGATCTAAGTATGCTTGGAAGTTTATTAAAGAGTCCAATTCTTTGCTGTATAGACTCTAAGAGCCAAATATGGGAATGATATCTGCAGTGGAGTGAGAAAGCAAAGCTGTTCTGTTACATGGAGGATTCTTTTGAATGGCTTGAATTCCTTGCGGCCAATATTGAGATGGAAGGTTGCTACAGGTGCTTTCATTGATACACTTGAGGATATATGGATTCAGAATAGGAGGATTTCCAAATGGCCTACTTTCATCAATGTCATGGTAGAAGAATTCCCTAGACTTGATTTCTTTATTCAAAACAGGGAATGGAATCAGACTGAGCTAAGTAGACATTTTGGTCCTGAATTAACAAAGTTAATTTCACAAGTGAAGATTGAAGAAGGGACGGATTCCCGAGAACTTCTTTACAAGTTTTCAGGTAAATCTTTAGC
>NW_021350357.1:0-231 GCF_001605985.2 Dendrobium catenatum | reverse complement strand
AATTTCATCTCCAACCAGCTCGTGGACCAATTGGAGGTGACATAAGAATATGCTATCACCCTAAGGGAGGGGGTGTCACTCATCAAGTCAGGCCTTACCGCTATCCTCAATTTCAAAAGGACGAAATTGAGAAATATATCAGAAAAATGCTGGAAGCAGGGATTACGAGGCCTAGTGTAAGTCTTTTTTTCTAGCTCAATCTTAC
Organism: Dendrobium catenatum; assembly: GCF_001605985.2. Classification (NCBI taxonomy): domain Eukaryota; kingdom Viridiplantae; phylum Streptophyta; class Magnoliopsida; order Asparagales; family Orchidaceae; genus Dendrobium; species Dendrobium catenatum. The sequence goes on along the minus strand of NW_021350357.1, from coordinate 26 downwards.
TGGTTAAGAAAAAAGAAGGGAGTTAG
>NW_021350356.1:0-210 GCF_001605985.2 Dendrobium catenatum | reverse complement strand
CAAAACATCTCAATGCGCAACATGCCGATGCAAGAATTCCTCATGGAAATAAAGAAAACCGTTGATCTAATCATCTCTGCCAAATGTAGCCTTGACAACGAAGACATCATACTTCATATAGTCAATGGTTTACCGCCTCCCTACCAATCTTTCAAACCATGATTCAGACTCAGCAAACACCACTGTCCCTCGACAGTCTTTACGCCATGC
>NW_021350355.1:0-221 GCF_001605985.2 Dendrobium catenatum | reverse complement strand
ATATATATATATATATACAAATCAATACGGATGTTAGGTGTATTAGCTTATAAGCATGTAGGATTGTATGAGTTATTTGCTATGCACCAACATTGTATGGGAGACTTATACATAACAGCAACATATAGAAATTATAAGTTCGGTTAATCCTCACTAGAAAGGACTATTACTGATGTAGGCAAAGGGGGGGTCAACTCAAGCCCAAATTAAATCAATTTTGG
>NW_021350354.1:0-382 GCF_001605985.2 Dendrobium catenatum | reverse complement strand
AATATTAATTTAAAAGTATATGATAAAATATTTGAAGTATAATTAATTTTATACAGTGTACTTATCAGTTAGATAATTACTTGAAATGAAGAACTAAAATGTTAGTTCCATCCTTTTTAAATTTTTCCAAAAATTTAAAAAAGAAACTAAGCTTGACTGGTAAGGATCTTCTAAATAAATGTTTTTCCTTATTATTTTTGGAGAGGAAAAAAACAATAAATATTTTTCCTTATAAAAAAAGTTTATGTTCCAGAAAAGTATTCCAAAGATTTTCTAAAATAAAAAGTGAATTTGATTGGTGGATATATCAAGAGATCTCCTTTTTCATTAGATTTTATGGGAATTTTTTTGAGATATGTATAAGTCAAAAGAATGAGGTTAT
>NW_021350353.1:0-330 GCF_001605985.2 Dendrobium catenatum | reverse complement strand
GGCCTGGGACGATTTGGGACGATCATAAGAAAATTGGTTATATCATCCTGGCTGATCTCACGATCATCCCGGCCGATTAGTTTAAAATTGATTTTAATCGTCCTGATCATCGCCCTGATTTGGTGCTGGCCAAAGTCAATCGTCCATTCCATCATCCTGGCCGATTATAAGATCATTCCAGATGATGTGATTGTATCAATCAACAATTAATGCTTTCTAAAGAAACAAGATCAATTTAGGCATAATTGAGTTAGATCGGCCTTGACTATATAAATATCATCCTGGCCAATTTCCTAAAACAAAGAATTCCTAAACTTATTATGGCAGTTG
>NW_021350352.1:0-465 GCF_001605985.2 Dendrobium catenatum | reverse complement strand
TTTTGGGACAGCTTTTTTATTGTTTTCTAAAACGGAGTTTTAGTACAATTTTTTTTATTTTTGTACTAAAATTCCATTTTAGAAAGCAATAAAAAAGCCGTACCAAATGAAGCCTAAGAGTTTGTTTGGGATAGCTTTCTCACTATTTTATTTTTATAGACTTCAATCATAATTTCGTTTGATTATTATTTTCTTATTGCTTTTCTCACTGCAATTTCATATCGAACTTTATAAAAACCTTTACCTGTTTCAAACAGACCCTATATTTTAAGAAGCTCTCTTTATAAGTTTTATCAGTGCTTAGGAAAACCATATGTTTACATAAATTATATCATAATATTCTTATATTACTTAGCTTATTTTTGAATTTTAAATCCAATTGAAATAATCATTATGAGCAAAATGGGGAGAGAAATTTTGTGTAAGGATATTTTGATGCAAAATATATTATGATAATCTTCAAAA
>NW_021350351.1:0-337 GCF_001605985.2 Dendrobium catenatum | reverse complement strand
AAGATAAGTCAAATCTAATACATCTACTTTCCTAACAGAATCATCGGCAGGCCGCCGTTTTATGTGACCAAACAATCTAAGTGACTCTTTCTAATCATATCTTCCACTGGAGCAACTCCAACCTTTTCATGTATATGCTTATTTCATATCCTGTCTCTAAGGGGGTGTTTGGTATAGGACTGGATTCAATTTTAGTAGGATTTACTAAATCCTGTAAATCCGGATTTAGTAAATCCTGGGCTCTTAAATCCTGAATTGTGTTTGGTATGACAATTTTTAAATCCCGTTAAATCCAGAAAAATGTTTGGCAAGAGATAACAGGATTTAAAACGGTTGG
>NW_021350350.1:0-687 GCF_001605985.2 Dendrobium catenatum | reverse complement strand
ATTGCTCTTAAAAGGAGATAACTGACCTGATCATCCCGTACAAATTATATTCGTCCCGTACGATCAGTACAAAATTTTTAAGATATCCTCAAGTGTGTGTGTGTTTATTCACTCAATTACAATCACTCCATCTCAACTTTAATTCATACAAAAATTACAAGATACAAAATATAAGAAATCTCATGTTGAATTTGATTTGAAGACTTCAGTTGTTTGGAGTTCGATTTTCTTGAAATGTTAGTACACACAAGAGGAAAAACAAATATTCTAAAAAGTGTTAGGAGATAACTACACATAAAATAATAATATTTGTAATCATCAAAACTATACAAGTTGCAAGAATGTAAAACATGCAAATAGTAACTCTCTTAACGATCTCCCCCTTTTTGATGATGACAAAATAATTATTGTTTGTAGGATTTCGAATTCTAAGAATCTCCTAAACTCCCTCTGAATTTATAAACCCATGAAAATAAGGAGGCAATTGAATTAAAAAGTTTTTTTTAAAAAAACTTTTTGAAAAATACAAAACAACACAAAGGACAATACAAAAAAAATCAAACACAAATACAAAAACATACAATAAAACAAATAAAAAATACAAAAAAATACACTTGACATAAATACACAAGACACAACAAACAATTTCTTCCCCTTTTTGACAACATCAAAAAGTGAAGAAGAAAA
>NW_021350349.1:0-842 GCF_001605985.2 Dendrobium catenatum | reverse complement strand
CAAACGGCTGGTCGATCCACGCGGTCGAATAGAGTCGCAGAACAGCTCGATCTGCACCATTTATTAATCGATCAACGGTCCAGGCGACATGCACCTGAACCAGGCTACGTAAAATGCTTTAACCTCAATGTTTTTGAGTTTTCTCTCAAACTACTCGATCAAATTAAATAAAATTTTAAACCTGGATTGCTTGAATGAACAGAATTTTTGGGGATATGTTTAAAATAATAAATAAGAGCTTAATAAAATGTTAATTAACTCTATGTGACTTAAGCTAGGGTTGAGCTTTTACCTCAATCCAACCAATGGATTTTGAAGATCTTTAGTTCTCTGAAATTGTAGTCTGTCCACGATTAAATTTTCTAAAGACACCACAACTTGAAAGCCCCTGGATCAGCCGCAAATCAGCTTGGACGGGTGTTGGCTCAAGCTCGCCGAAATCCGGCCTCCGTCGAGTTTTGACCGGCTGGATCGAGCTGGGAATATGTGGAATGAGGTCTGGAATGCTCAAACAAAAAGATTTTGAGGTCTGGGAGGGCTTGAATGGAGAGATATTGATATCGTTAGAATCCCGGCTCAATTCCTTCATTTACCCTATTCAAATGTCCCTATGCTCAAGGAACGGCTAGGATCAGTTGAAGATACCCTTAGATAGCTGCCACCTTCCTCTGGGGTGGTTAGGGACAGAGAATCAAAAGGACTAAGGTACAATGACATGGAAAGCCATTTTGTCCTTGAGAGCACATGGGGGAAATGAATAAGGTTTAATTAAAACTAACAACTGGATTTGAAATGGTATTAGAAGTCTCTAGATTATGTTTAAGCTTCTGGAGTTGATTTGG
>NW_021350348.1:0-206 GCF_001605985.2 Dendrobium catenatum | reverse complement strand
TCTAAACAAATCAATTAAATATATCAAATTGAATGTCTGTAGGCAAGCGTTTCTTATTATTACATCACATAAATTACAGGAAAGTAAAGTGGCCGGGCACCACTGATAACAACCAGGATTTCTAATCCTAAATCAAATAACTTTGAGATTTGGGATTCTTCTCGTTGTTCATTTCTTCGTCTTCTCACGAACATCTTGATTCGTCG
>NW_021350347.1:0-283 GCF_001605985.2 Dendrobium catenatum | reverse complement strand
CAAATTTCCGTCCAATAAGCCTTTGTATGACCACTTACAGATTGGTAGCAAGAATGTTGCTTAATAGATTGGAGATGGTTATTCAAAAAATTATTTCTAGAGATCAAGTGGCTTTTCTAAAAGGAAGATCTATGTCAGATCATGTTCTCTTGGCTCAAGAGGTTATCAATAAAATCCGTCATTCTAAAGCAAGGAAAGGATTTCTGGCAATCAAAGTAGACATGGAGCAGGCTTGTGGGCTCAAAAAATTTGGCCCCGGCCACCCTGCCGCGCGATTTCTTTT
>NW_021350346.1:0-558 GCF_001605985.2 Dendrobium catenatum | reverse complement strand
GTGACAAAAAAACTTTAAACATTATAAGTATAAGATAGATTTGCTTAAGCAAGCTTAAGAAAATATCTCAATTCCGTAAACAATCTTTAATTTGAGATAGACTTTTGGTTAGAAAAGAGAACTATGCCACTAAAATAGGTTAGAGAAAGAGACACAATCACAAAATATTCCTACCATGTAAGAGATTAAGTAGATAAAAACATAATAACAACAAATTTCCAAAAGCAAGGACAAGGAATATAATACCAAATTAGCGATGATTTTGAAGACAAAGTAAAAAAGAGACAAAAGAAAAAAGTAAAACACACTAAAAAGCTAAAACAACAACAAAAAGAAAACAAAAATAAAAGAAAATAAAAAGTTTTAAGCATTTATGTCAATCACACCCAACCTGGTCCTTAAAGAACTGGAAGTATCGAAGGCCAATGGTTTAGTAAAGATGTCTGCCAGTTGGTTTTCAGTTGTCACATGGTGTAACTCAATGTCTTCCTTAGTCACATGATCTCTAATGAAGTGAAGTATAATGTCAATGTGTTTAGTCCTTGAATGTTGGACAGG
>NW_021350345.1:0-308 GCF_001605985.2 Dendrobium catenatum | reverse complement strand
TACACGCAATGCACAAGTTTATACACACTATATATAAATTTATACATGATATGTACAAGCTTTATATAGACTATGTATATGTTTATAAACACTTTATATAAGCATTATACACACTATGTATAAGTTTATATAAATATTATAGATGCTATGTAAAAGCATTATAAATACTATGTACAAGTTTATACAAGCATTATACACACTATATATATGTTTATATATTTTATTACAAACGTTATATACACTATTTATAAGCATTATATATATTATTTACAAGCATTATACACAATATGTACAAATTTATTCAATCA
>NW_021350344.1:0-225 GCF_001605985.2 Dendrobium catenatum | reverse complement strand
ACTCCGGCGACGAAGAAGAAGAGATTTCACGAGCGAACGGTAGAGTCGGGACGGAGTTCTGACGGAGTGGTATTTTAGATGAAATGGAATGTATTTAAGTGGTAGGTATGTAAATAATATACTTTGAATGTTAAATAAATAAATATAATAGTTTAAAATATTATGTATGTAAAAACCCCTTTTATAAAACACTACACTCTTTTAAAATAGCAGGTTTTCCTTACA
>NW_021350343.1:0-299 GCF_001605985.2 Dendrobium catenatum | reverse complement strand
AATATCCCTCTCACTATTCTTAGCGTGCAAGTGATGCCAAATTATGAAAGCAGTAGTTTTGATACTATTATTGTTGATAACAACAACCCATAGAATATTTTGAGAGTGTTATTTGCTAGTAACAATTTGTTTTGAACTAAACACTAGATTTATTCGCAATTATAGATTGAAATCCGAGAAGTTCAAAGCTGGACAACAAGCTTATTTAGAGGAAACAATCGTTAAGGCCTCTATGTTTGGTAACCCAACTCTCTAAGCAAGTTCTTTGTGTATGCTAGGTTCAAGGTGTAATCTTACAC
>NW_021350342.1:0-769 GCF_001605985.2 Dendrobium catenatum | reverse complement strand
CCTTTCCACCTCACTAGTCCTTGTGTCCTTGATTCTCTAGCCTTCCAACCACTCCCTTGACATGTGGCATCATCTGGGAGTCCATCCAATAAATCTCGACCACTCATTCAATCAGGGAATGAGTGAATAGGGCAAAACACCCTTGGAGAGCTCTCATTCTATTCTAGTCGTTCTCTCTCCAACCAAAGCCCCAAAATCAAAACCTCTTGTTTCCTAGAGCCCAAGAGACCCTCCTTAATACGTCCACACCCAAATCCCGTCGGTCAAAGCCGTTTCTCGGCTAACCTAGTTCAAATCCGTCCAAGTCTTCTACAGGTTGATCTAGACTTTATCAAGGCAAGGTATCTTCTACAAATAGGAGCGTGGACAGTCTACAAGTGCAACAAACCAATAAACGGGTAAAACCGTCCATTATATTGGGTAAAATCTTAAACCCTAGTTCATACACTTAGCTTAAAATAGATTTTTGATAAGTGATTTTAAATCAAAAAAATTACGTCCCCAGATTTTCTGTTCATAATATTGACTTAATTTTAAAATTTCAAGCGAATTGATCGAACCGATCTAGAGAAAGAGCTCATAAATAGGCTCAAGGGCTCGATTTACAGCCCAGTTAAACTGTACAAAATCTCGACCATTGCTTTCCTGATCAACGGTCGTGATCTTGTTCCTCCTGCAGTCTGTCCAAACCGCACCGTGCCTATTGCCGTTCAGATTTTTGTCCGACGCCATTTGAGCACTCCATTTCAAACAGCGGGTATCAGATGGT
>NW_021350341.1:0-260 GCF_001605985.2 Dendrobium catenatum | reverse complement strand
GAACTGAGGAACTCATTGGTGTACTAACAGGTTTAGCGTTATCCATTATATATTTCTTGAGGATGTCCTTAATATATTTAGTTTGACTAAGAAATGTCCCTTCCTCAAGTTTCTTGATGCTAAAACCTAGAAAGTAATTTAAATCTCCCATTAGACCCATTTCAAATTCACTACTTATTGTATTAGAAAAATCATCACAAAGATTTTTATTTGAAGATTTAACGATGATATCATCTACATAAATTTGAACAATGAGTATT
>NW_021350340.1:0-302 GCF_001605985.2 Dendrobium catenatum | reverse complement strand
AGTTTTGTCAATACAAATTTATTCATATTTTTTGATAATAGAAACACATATTTGATTAAAAAATTGTAATAAATACAAAATCTTTTGAAACAAAAATAGGTTAAAGTTTTCTTACAACAAGATGAGTAATTTTCTCAATAGTGTCGACGGACAAAAATCACTCTGTGGCCTCCAAATTCTAGTTTCTAATTTCTCTCTCCTCACTTCTTTCTCTTAAAATATCCTCTAAACCTCTCTATTAGCTGAAGTAAGGGAAGGAAAAAGGATTTTATAACAAATTTCTTTAATGCTTTTAGATACTT
>NW_021350339.1:0-380 GCF_001605985.2 Dendrobium catenatum | reverse complement strand
TGTTGTGCCCTAAAAGATTTCTATTTTTTGTAACATCATCCGAGACGATATTTATATCGTCTTGGACGATCTGAGAAAAGTAGAAACCCTAATTAGAGCATCCTCATTAAAGCAGCCGTCTTTTTGCAAAATACATCATATTGGACGATTTTGTATCGGCCAGGATGATCGACTCAATTCAGCAAGAATATACCGCCATATCTACTTAGGAAATTCTTATTTTTGGATATCGGCCTGGTGGATCAGCCAGGACTATAAAATATCGTCCAGGATGATCCAGGACAATTTTTCCAAAATTTCTCAGGAAGTTTTGGAAAGCAATTAATGGGGATTTCGTCCGGGCAGATCGCAAGATCGTCCGGGACGATTAGACATCGTCC
>NW_021350338.1:0-1046 GCF_001605985.2 Dendrobium catenatum | reverse complement strand
CCAAAACTCCTCGTAGTTGAATACCAGAAGGGAAATTCGATGCAGCAGCACGGGGATCAAAATTGTTAAAGAATGATGGCAGCTTTAATTCAATAACCTGCAGTAGTGAAAGTAAAAACATGACATTAGGAAATAAATGATAATTAAAGTGGGGAGTACTCCAGTAAGCGACTCCTGCAAAAACAAATAATAGGAAAAGAAACTCCTGTTTGAACTGATCAGGTCTATGCTAAAAGAAAAAGGAACAAAAGGTTTTGTTCCTGATTCTTTCAAGAGGGCAACTCAACGCATGATTTTCATAACATACTAAATTACCGTTTGGTTTGCTAAAACAAGGAATGCAAAATATTCAAAATACAGAAAAAAATTAAATTTTGGGTGTTTGGTTTACTATAAAAAGAATGCAGTGCAAAATTTTAACATTTTTACTCTCCACTTCATTTTTTATATATTGTAAACTCATCAATTTTGGCTTAATTCATTTTTATTGCAAGATGATTGGGTTCTTGCCGCCCACCGCTAACCATAGCCACCTATCACAACTGTCACCACCGCCGGCGATGGCCTCTAGTCCATCATCCAACTGTCAGCAACAGCCTCTAGCCCATCATCGCATCGCGTCCGCAAACTTCAATTGAATTTGATTACATTGCATTCGTTTTACTTTAAGCAAAATTAAAAAAAAAAAACGTCTCATCCACTCCTTTTAGACTCACCCAAACAACTTCAAACATTTCAAATCACCATATACTTTTACACTGCATTACTTTTTTAGCAAACAAAATAATCCCCAAGGGAAATTTAACATGTCAGTTTTCTTATATTGAAAGAAGCCCTTCCAACACTATCTCGAGAGACAAAGTAGGTGACAAAGAAAGAGTTAATAAATCAGGAAAGAAAAAGAGAAACAAAGATGAGAAAGGAAATGCAAGTAGGAGAAAACAAGAGGACAGGAAAGATGAAGCAATTATAGAGGAAGGAGAGGTAACAGAGATGTTGAAGCCAAAGATGTCAGAGTAGAAAAGAGATTGTTTAACAGGAAACAC
>NW_021350337.1:0-347 GCF_001605985.2 Dendrobium catenatum | reverse complement strand
GTTAGGGTTTTGAGGAAGAATTGTATTGGTCCTTATGATACTCTTACTTCATTCACATTAAAAATATTGATCTCGGAATCTTTAATAATTCATTAAGTAGAGCATCTTTAGTTATGCTTTTGTAATACAAAGTAGAACTAATTGATCTTCGGAAATTTCACATCCCTACTTTTGAAAGATTAATAGAAAATGATTACTTTAATCCTAATTTTCATATATTTTTCATGAATATAGTAAAGAGTCTGTAAATAGTGCTATTTACGTTGTTAATGGTAAGGGTGCCAATATTTGACACGACACGAAAACCCAATCTGGATCCGACCCGAAAAATATGGGTTGGACCCAAG
>NW_021350336.1:0-690 GCF_001605985.2 Dendrobium catenatum | reverse complement strand
CCCCCTTTGGCTTCTGGTTCGTGAGCCCTAGAGGAGACGGGCTCCCTCTCTCTCGTGCGACGGTCTACCGAGCCTCCTCCCTCTTGTTTTCGCACAAGCCCAGGAGCAGCTGGAAGCCTCCAGTCGCCCCCTTCTTCCCCTGCTCCGGATCGACCCTGCCCCCTCTCGGTCCAGCACGAGCCGAGACTCCCTCTCTCCCGTTCCTCTCTGCCCGCAGGGAACCCGACGCCTCCAGCCAAGGCCTATCCCGATCTCCCTCCTCTTGCTCCCGTCCGACCTCAAGAACCCAGTAGTCGCCCGATCTCCCTCTGACGAACCTTCCCCCTTTCCCTGCTTCGCACGACCGGAGCCAGAACCTTGCGCCTGTCCGACCTACAGCAACTCGGTCCGAGCTCGTGGCTTTGCCCGACGATCCGACGTCCTCTCTGATCTCCGAACCCGACGGCACCACGATCTCACTCCTTAGCCCGTCCGAACTCCAGGCATCTCGGGTGCAGGCCGAAGCCTGAACTACTCGCTTCTCCTCCAGTTCGTGACTCCAATTCCTGTCTCGGCCGACTGATCTCCTCCAAACGGCAGGTACGTGCTCCTCTTCTTCTACTCTATCTCTTCTCCCGTTCTCTTTTTCTTCCAGGTTTCTTTTCTCTTTTATCTTTCCCCCTTATCTTACTTCTTCCTCTCCTTGTTCTT
>NW_021350335.1:0-222 GCF_001605985.2 Dendrobium catenatum | reverse complement strand
CCAACAAATGGTGTTAAACATTGACAACAGAAGGGGAGGCGTCCCCGCCGCCAAGATGTTCCAGGATCACATCCGTCACCTTGGACCCCGAAGAGTTATCTATAATTCCTTCATTGCAAAGCAACACATTCTGATCCTCCAAATCATCCGGTGTACTTCTCACTGAAGGGTCACCAACAACCTGAGTTCCACAGTCAGTATTCCCCGGTGTCTCCCCTTCCG
>NW_021350334.1:0-462 GCF_001605985.2 Dendrobium catenatum | reverse complement strand
AGTATGCGTGATTTATGTTTATTGCTTGGACCCATGCATTAAGAAATGGTAATGGACTTAGACTTACGTCCATTAGGTACAGACAATGGTAATGGACTTACGTCCCCTAAATGAAGAGAAAGTATTAGGTACAGACATTGGACGGAGAGAACCATCCGATTTTTTCTCTGTTTACAATCAATGCACAGTTACGATAGCAAATGTGCTTTCACTGTAGACAGAGAAAACCGAATGATTCTCTCTGTCTGGCACCCACACCTAATAACTTCCCCTAAATGAGACAGTGCCTTCATGTTTAAGGTTCTATGAGGCTTGTAATAGTCTAGTGTTGTGATTGATACACTTTTGGGATATAACCAGGGGTGTCAATTCGGGTCAACAGGTCGGGTTCGGGTCGAACCCGGAACTGACCCGACACTGTTCGGATCAACCCGAACCTGACCCGTTTTTAAAAACGGGTCA
>NW_021350333.1:0-878 GCF_001605985.2 Dendrobium catenatum | reverse complement strand
AGATACATAGTTAACCTATTCACTATGCATTCATTCTGTACATGGTGACACGTAATAGGTGCAGCAGGACCCATTCAATCTATAATTAACCGAAGAATGAAACGTACTATCAAATAAAAGATTAGATGCTATACATTAATATGTTGAAATATATATCTAAAACTTATGTTTATGTATGATTCAATCTAAACAACACTTAAGATCAAATTAAGAGATGACTCATAAAAATTATATCTCTTTCCTTCATCTTGAGCTCTAATAGTAGCAACAAGGTGAGACAAGGGGTAGATGCCAGTGGTAGGGTAACTTAAGCTTCATGATAATGGGTGGATGCCAGAGGTAAAATAAGTAGAGGACAATCGCAACATTAAAAGATAGGTAATAGTCCTACAATATACACCTATGACAAATGTTTTTAAATCGATATAGCTAAATGTATAATATCACTAATTTTTAATGTGTTGTTGGAAAGTCGATAGCATTTTTATGAAGTTTTACTATAAACCAATCACACAAGCTTCGAGATCAATGAAGACAGAGAAAGTCTTTATAGGAGGATTATTGTGGCATCTCTCTTTTTCAAGCGTTCATGTTACTCTTTAGTTGATGATTATGATTCATATTTTATTACAATAAAAGTATTTAAGTGTAAATTAAAACCTTAATCATTTGTTCAAAAAAATAGAATAACAAGAATATATGGCCAATGATGGATATATGAGTCTTCTGACGTCAAATTTTTTTTTTTCTAAAATCTTGAATGCCTAATTTAAAATCAAATGTAATCTCTTAAAGTCATTTAATTATATTTATATTTTTAATCCAAAATGAAGAGAACAACCACTAAAATTAAGATGTCCAGTATTCATAGGATTAGG
>NW_021350332.1:0-268 GCF_001605985.2 Dendrobium catenatum | reverse complement strand
CGGGGAGCCGAATGGCTCTCCCCCTCTCCCGACCTCTTCCTCTCTGTATGTCGGGACGGAACCAACGAAGAAGCGACGGGGAGCCGAATGCCCCCCCTCTCCCGATCTCTCCCTCTTTTTCTCGCTCTGGGTCGGGGCGGAAAACACAAGAGGAGCCGAATGAGCTCCCTCCCTCTCTCCCTTTCGTGCCCTTAGAGGAGCACGTCCAGCCAAACAAATGTCGCCCAAGTAAACCAATCAGCCCTCACACACGTGGAATGAGGGATTT
>NW_021350331.1:0-370 GCF_001605985.2 Dendrobium catenatum | reverse complement strand
CCTCAGGAGTCCATTAGGCGAGAAGAACATGACAGAATGAGAGACTTCTGGGAAGGAAGAGAAGATGATTGGCGACGTCGGAGGCCCGACCCAGTGGACCGGCCGTGGGGGATCTTTAACCACCATGGCGGGGCACGAGGGGAAGATGGCTACCAGCGGCCAAGGAGGGAGGACGAGGCTCGATATGGAGAAAGAGGAACTTGGGAAGATCCCATAGCTTGGGACAGAGGAGGTCATGGGGTGAATAGGGCATACGGGGTGGACACGAGGGCCATAAAGCTGAAAATGCCAGTGTTCGAGGAGGGAAATGTGGATGAGTGGATCTACAAGGTGAAGAGGTATTTTGCAGTGAACGGCCTGATGGAGGAGG
>NW_021350330.1:0-280 GCF_001605985.2 Dendrobium catenatum | reverse complement strand
TCCATCTTGAATTTGCCGATTTGCTGCATTTAACTAAAATTTATTTAATCTTAGTTAAAGATTTCGCAACCAGATGATTTCTTAAGTATGATGTTTCTCTACATCTTGTTTTGCTTTGCTGAAGTTATGTTGGGCTTTGGAAACAATAACTTGGAATTTAAGTAAATGAAGCCAATGAATAGGCTTATTTGTTCTATGATAGAGATTAGCAAATAATTTCCTTTGAAATGTACAGAAGAGGAGAAGTTACAGAAGGCAGTTGTTATAATATCTGTCATCT
>NW_021350329.1:0-210 GCF_001605985.2 Dendrobium catenatum | reverse complement strand
GAAATATCAAGCTTAAAAAACATGTTGCCCCATCTAGATTTTATGTTAAGATCATTAACCAATTCCTGGGCCATAAGAATATTATCCGATAACAATCTACCTTTTACAAAAGCAGTTTGATTTAGAGAGATCATACGCGGCAACAAAGGTCCTAATCTTAAAGTAATGATTTCGGAAGTTAATTTATTGAAAAAAGTACATAAGCTTATA
>NW_021350328.1:0-218 GCF_001605985.2 Dendrobium catenatum | reverse complement strand
GGGGTTTCCTGTGCCATTCTTGGCAGATTTTTCAATTCTCAATCTCTGTTAACCAAATGGTATAAAGTCAACTTCATATCTCCTTGGAAGCCTGTCCCTCCGTCTGCTTCCAAATTCTGGCATAGAATCACTCTTGCTGCCCATAATATTAAACAGAAAATCTCTTTTTCTGTTTCTGAAAACTGCAATTACTCTTTTAAATGGGATCCTTGGCTTAA
>NW_021350327.1:0-245 GCF_001605985.2 Dendrobium catenatum | reverse complement strand
TTCTGAAATTAGACTTGTGGTCCCCACTTGTTTAAAACCCCACCTCCCTCTTCTCTCTCTCTTTGGCCGGCCCCCTCTTTGGGCTCCCCATTAATTAGGCAATTAACTCTCTATGCTTATTTGAAATCCAAATTAAGCTCTAATAATTTTTCCCTCCAATTATTTTTAAAACTGAAAATAACTTCAGTTTTAAACCCCCTCTCCCCTCGTTTTGTTTCTCTCTCCAATTCCATTAATGGCCTCCC
>NW_021350326.1:0-704 GCF_001605985.2 Dendrobium catenatum | reverse complement strand
AAAAATGTTTTTGCAACATTGATATTTATGTTTTTATAATTTTTTTTGTTTTTGTGATTTTTTTTGTGTTTTGAGTGATTTTATTTTTAGAGTCTGTGCATTTGTCATAGTATATTGTGATTTGTTTGACTTTTCTTTAATAAAAATTAAAAAATCCAAAAATGTGGAAATCATCCAGGACAAAATTTTTTGTACGGGATGATGTGTGTTAAATTCAGTTTGCGTGATATAAAATGTCTTGAGAGCAGTTTTTAATGTAGTTCGTCTGTACGATCTGAATGATCGTCCAGGACAACATTTTTTCTCTCTGAAACGTCGGGACGATTAAATGCAGCATTTGAATGGATAAGGCAGTTTTAATTGTGAACTTCGTCCGTACGAACTTTTGGTTCGTCCAGACGAACAGACGTCTTGACATTCAATCGACATTCATAGCGGGGGACGGTTTTCAACTGACATCAAAACGAATTAACTTTTGATTGTATGTACAAAATTTTTTCGTCTGTATGATCACTCAAGTCAAAAAGTCTGTACGAAAGGTTGTATCGTAAATTGTGTTGATTACGAAAAGTCGTTACATTTTGGACAAATTTAATCATCTGTACAAAATTATTTCGTCCAGACGAACGATAATTTTTGTCTAGGACGAACTGTTTTCGTCCAGGAGGAACGTATCATTTTCTTTAAATAAGAAGGCTTTCTAA
>NW_021350325.1:0-284 GCF_001605985.2 Dendrobium catenatum | reverse complement strand
AGTATCCAAATATCAAATCATTTAAAATAAATTACAACCTTTACTGAATCGAATTTACATTAATTGAGATAAAAAAATCTAGACTCGATCCTGCAAGATTATCCTAATAATCAGCAGTTATATATATTGAATCCCAAGCAGTTATAATATGGAAAATTGAAATGCATTTTTTTTAGCCACACTTGTCCATGCTCTTTTATTTAAAGAGGATCTTAAGCGCAGCAGGTACCTGTGCAAAGAGTATATATTTTTTATTAATTGCCCCCTTTAATTTCGGCTCCTTG
>NW_021350324.1:0-203 GCF_001605985.2 Dendrobium catenatum | reverse complement strand
ATATTTTCTGTTATGACCTAAAAGATTTCTATTTTTTATAACATCGTTCGGGATGATATTTATATCGTCCTGGACGATCTGACAAAAGTAGAAACCCTAATTAAGGCATTCTCATTAAGGCAGCTGACATAAACAGATCGGCCTGGACGATACCTGTATCGGCCAAGACGATATTCTCAATTCAGAAAGAATCAATCGCCATA
>NW_021350323.1:0-1533 GCF_001605985.2 Dendrobium catenatum | reverse complement strand
TCACCTCTCTCTTTAATTAGCTTGGGATTAAGTTTAATAGGGCCTAACATCCCTAACGATCTTTCATATAGATCGTACTATATGAATAGATTAAAAAATAAATGTCTTCGTTCAGTACGACTTGGTATGAAGCAATTTCATACTCTATTAGTCATATATACAACTTGACATCATACAATATGAACTATTAAAAAATTCAAGCCATGATTTAATTAACTACATTTTTTGAGGAAAACTATGTCAATTCATACAATACTATTCAATATCATACAGTATGATAAATCTTAAAAAATAATTTTTTTCACTCTCCCCCTATGTGTGTGCACGGTTACTCAATTATAATAATTTTTTTTATTAAAAACCCTCAGAGGGGCCTACGCATTAATAATAAAAATGATTACAAAGTCCTTAAGGGAGTCTAAATGCTCACTATGCTCCAACGAGCTACAAAAAAGAAAAAATAAAAGAACTATGAGCAAAAAGTCTCCAATAATCAAAATTACAAAAAGAACCTAGGAACAATCTATAGATGCTACAAGGAAGCATCCAAAAAAGGAAGCTGTATATGGAGAAATGAAGCTCGAGCTTTCTACAAAAAGGGGTGATCACAACTTTAAATCAAATCACCTACAAAATAAAAATGCTACAACGGAGAAGATTATAACACCAAATAATATAGGAAATAGAATTGCAAAAAGTTAGATTAGAGAGGGAAAAAAGAGGAGCAAAGCCACTTAAACAGAAATGATCAAAGCACCATTGAAAGTCAGACCATGGATATAAATTATAAGAGCTCGGGATTAAAATAATATAATTAGCTTCATCAAGAATATCCACATTCCACTCGATCCAACCCTCAGGAGCATGAACCATCCAGTTCTCTAAATGACCCAAGCATAAGAAGGAAGCAATTAATAGAAATCCAGTACAGGCAAAAGGAATAATCCATCCCAAAAGTATAGCAGCACCATAACAGACCACCAAAGGTTAAGCAACAGAACTTCAAGCTATGAAGAGCAAAGGGGAAACCCTCTACAGAATTACCACAAGGATAGCAAAAGGCATTCCAGCACCTAAACTGAGGAATCAGCTCCCTCAACTTCCCAGATAAGAGACAATCAAAAGAAACCAGAACCCCAACTAAATGGACAGAACCCCAAACTTATCCAATTATAATCATAATTACTCGGACTCAAGGAATATAAAAAATTGAAAAACAAACTCTATTATATAAAATCTTATTCTATCCTACCTTGAAGTATTCAGCGATCTATAGTAGTATATAATTTCCCAAAAATATTAGTACACATAAAAATAAATAGAAATATCCAATATATCCTAGGAGAAATAATAAAATCATAATAATAATATTTTGTTATCATCAAAAATCACAATCTCAATCTTTATTCCTGAATTGTAACAAATTATATAGTGTGTGTATTTCTATGATGGTTTGCTCAATGCTATGAACATTATCTTCAAGGGTTTATGTGCTACTTGAAGCCTTCTTCTTTGGTTTAGGTGGAGAGGGGA
>NW_021350322.1:0-274 GCF_001605985.2 Dendrobium catenatum | reverse complement strand
ATTCTCTTAACTACTGTCAGGTGGGATTCTTTAGAATCAGCTTGAAATCTAGCACATAGACAAACACTAAATATTATATTAGGTCAGTTAGCAGTTAGGTAAAGTAAAGATTCAAACATCCCTCTATACTTCTTTTGTTTAACAGATTTGCTATTTGGGTCCTTATCCAACATAACACTGGAGGTCATGAGAGTATTTATTAGCTTGACTTTATTCATTTTATATTTCTTCGTGATGTCCTTTATATACTTTGATTGATTTAGAAAGGTTCCAT
>NW_021350321.1:0-355 GCF_001605985.2 Dendrobium catenatum | reverse complement strand
TCAATGCCTTCTCAGGTCAAGGCAGCAGCCAAAGGTTGTACAAAATGTTGAACAAAAGTTCTTAAATAGAAGAGCTTTAAAGGATCTCATTAATTGCAAGTTGCCGACAATATCGTTCAGGCCGATATGGACATCGGCCTGGCCAATCAGTACAAATCTCAGAAGATCGGCCAGATCATCGCCCTGAATGTAAACTGGATGATTTAAAATTGGTTTGATCGTCTAGGCCGATCTTACGATCATCCCAGCTGATTACTTCAAATTAGAGGTAAATCGTCCAGAGCATCACCCTGAATACGAGCTGGCCGATATTTATCATCCTGAAGTAACTTAAGGTTTTTGAATGGATCATCCT
>NW_021350320.1:0-349 GCF_001605985.2 Dendrobium catenatum | reverse complement strand
AATATCCTTTTAGTAAGTTCTTCTCATTATATCTCTGTTATTTTGATGACACAACAACAATAACATCAAGCCTTTGTCTCACTACGTGGGGTTGACTACATGAATCCTTTTTCTCCATTGTGTCCTATTAAAAGTCAAATTCTCGTAATAAGAAAAAAAATTCTTAATCCTGGGTCAGATGTTAAATCAACCAAATTTATTTCTACACAAGGATGTTTGGATTGTGTATTAGTATTATGGAAACTTACATCATGTTTAACCATTTTATCCTTTCTTTTGAAGTATCTCTCAATGGCTATAAAATAAATAAAAATCTATAATTTTATATAATTAAATTAAAAAAAGTCTT
>NW_021350319.1:0-268 GCF_001605985.2 Dendrobium catenatum | reverse complement strand
AATGTTTAAGCTAACAAAAATATAATATATTAATAATTAAATTTATTTAAATTTCAAAATTATATTGATATGTCATAAAAATTATGGCACGAATTCTAATTTTAGGAGGTTCGTAGTCAAAAATACCATCTCAACAAAATGAAATTATCGACACTAAAACTGATGCAATTCAACTCCAAAATAGTCCACAAAAAGCATTCGAAGCACTAATTAAAAAAAGTTCAATGCATTTGCTTTATGGTGCCGAATGTTGGCCATTAAAAGAGAA
>NW_021350318.1:0-1454 GCF_001605985.2 Dendrobium catenatum | reverse complement strand
GGGGGCTAAGCAAGCACCTGCATAAGATAATATTAAAAATCATGACAGTGCCCCCCTTTTATTAGCTTGAGCATGGACACCTGCACGGAAGAACAATGTATACATATATGACGTTCATAACCTAGGGGTAGATCTAGTGCTCATCACATCATCCATAGAGTGCAGAAAAAGTATGCAAACACAGTAGAAATTAGCAATTATGCTAGAAAAGAAAATGCAAACACAGTAGAAATTAGCAATAAAAAGTATGCAAACACACCAATCATTTTCAAACAGCATGCAATGAAAACCACTGAAAGCTCCGACACACAGTAGAAAAATAAAACCCAGCGGCCTAGCCTAGATCTAGAAGTGATGCCCTAGCAAACAATTTTATGTGTGTGTAAAGCTGGTGTGGCTGGGATAGGTCCTAATTTGGGTAGTTGGTTAAAATTGCCTATAGTTCAGGTTTGTTATAGGTTAGAAAAGAAAATTTTAATTAAAATTTGAATATTAATGAATTAGGATCAATTTTAGTTAATTTAGTTTGTTGATCACTTTTAAAAGCTTAGGGTAATGATATTTAAAGTTAAAGTGGTATTAGCCAATTTTGAAAAGTTCCGGGTCCTCCTAGGAACTAAGCTAAGGATCTAAAAAGTCATTATAGAAAATAAGCCAGGTTTGGGATTCCTAACACCTTAGGAAAATACTAGACCTTAAGAGGAGTAATTAGCCAGTTAGTACATTAAAATTGGAGTTTTCTAGGCGTAGTTATGAATTTTTTAAGTTTCGGGCCCTAAATGAACTATGGTTAACCAAAAAGTTGACTTTCTAATCTAGGCCATTTTTTGAAAAGCTAATATTTTTTATAAATACTAGACCCTAATAGGAGTCTAATGAAAGTGAGTTTGCCTAATTTGGAATTTTCTACAACTAGTTATGGATTTTTTAAGTTCAGTGTATTTATGGAATTTTCTAAATTATCCATTAAAGGGCTGATTTTGAGGTTTTGATCCAAATCAGCTCCAAACAGATTGGAATCACTCCCAAAGGTCAGAGATGATCTGAAAAAGTGATCCTAAGTATTTGGAGAAAATTTGGAGTTTTTAATAATTTTTAATAATTTATTAGGGGCAAAAAGGTAATTTCCACCTATGGTCAAATTAAGGGTCAACCTAGAGTCAAACGAAGAAACCCTATTTATCGAAAGGTCAAGGATCATATTCTGGTCATTTCAAGATATTATGGGTAATTTTCTGAACTAAATGTATTTATTGTAATTTTTGGAAGGTCTCGGGGTCTTATTTAGCAGGTTAATTAGGGTTGGTTCGTTAAGGGATCTAACAGGCCCTAAAATTTCTAGAAAATTATGGGGGGTTTATTATGTCACTAAGTTTAATCGTTGAGGTTTTCATGTCAATCGGGGATCTATCCTAGCTCCTAAAAAACTTCTAAGTTCACTAGACGGGTCCTTA
>NW_021350317.1:0-398 GCF_001605985.2 Dendrobium catenatum | reverse complement strand
AGAGCACTCCCTTTGCCTCCATTTCTGTTCAAAGAACCTGAGCAAAACACTTTCAATTTGATCTTGTTTATCCAGTATAAAACCTTCTTCATCTTTGATCTTCACTATGTTATTCAGCCTCCTTTTTGCACTAGCAAAAGTTTGAAAAAATCTTGAGTTGCTATCACCTTCATTCTCCCATTTGGTTTTTGCTCTTTGCTTCCACCAAGTGTTTAGTCTAGCCATAATAGAATTCAGCTCCAGAACTTTAGCTTTTAATCTCCAACAATCTTCATCAGATAAAATCCCATTTTCAGCTTCTCTAGTTTGAATTTCCATTATTTCTTTTAACAGCTTGTCTTTAGAACAGTTCAAGTTCACATTCTTTGCCTTACTCCAGAAAAACAAAGATTTAAGAG
>NW_021350316.1:0-1333 GCF_001605985.2 Dendrobium catenatum | reverse complement strand
TGTAACGCTTATAAGCTCTAACCCTCTTCATGTAAGTTAGTAAAATAAAAGTTCTCCCATTGAAGTCAAGGATGAACAGATGAACTTATAAAACCTATTTATTTTTTCCTAGAAAATATTGATCATCATGAGTGAGACAAATAAGGATGTTAGTTGGTTTTTGATGTGATTAGTTTGCACATGAAAATGCCATGTACGAAGCACAAACTATAAATTCCTATAGTGATTGCAAATATTCATGACAAGATGATGTATGGAGTTATTGTCATCATTGTTATGCTATACTAATAACATTTCTAGCTATATTTTGGATATTTATATTGCTAGGTTATTTTTTTGTATTTTGAGTTTTATGTTGTGGGCCTTATGTGATGATGCTTCTATGGAATTCAATAATGAACAACTTGAACTCTTCCATCTCTTAATTGTGCCAAATTAATCTATTTTGAACATTTTTTATAAACCATTAATCAACATCACTAAAGTTGACCTCCATATAACCAATGTGGCTTCTCATCTTATTGTCTTTAACAATAATTTGTATTTCTTATTTACTTTCATATGGTTACACTTTTACGAATCAAACTAGAACATGAAAAATCTCATCCTCAACAAGTTCTTATTATTATTATTATGTTCCATAATGCTTATGTGTTTATCATAATTTACAGATAATTCATCAAACAAATTATTAGTGCAATTGTTATAATCCCACCTACAAAATTTAGTTCACATTCATACTACAATAGTTCTTAATTTTTCTATATTATATATGATGTTTGAGGAGGTAAGTCTTCTTGAAATTTCTTGTAGGATGCTTAATTATGTTTTTATTATATTGTATTATTATGTTCATTGCAAAATAAATGTGAGCCAACACAGCTTTGTTGATCACATCTGTCGATCTAATTTTTTTAATAATTCTCCTTTTATGCATTTAATTAAATTTTAAAAGTAGTTAATAACAATTCACTGTACCGGCATAATGATACTTACAAGTATAAAAAATTTAAATATTAATGCACAAAAAGTAAATAAGTAAATACTTCATATATTAAAGCAGAAAATAATAGATTTTTCTTAGACCCTTATACCTCCCATTAAAAATAGATATTAGAATTCATGCCCTTATAACTCTCAGTGCTAACATATCAGAAAATAGGACCTTATGATTCCCAATGTTTAGAATATATCAAATATTCAAACATTTAAGCACTTAGAATTACCTGTCATTTCACACAATAAAACTTCCTCCAATATTAGAGCTCCACAAAATCACATATTTTATGCAGATAATCATATATATTTTTACATTGCAATAAATAAAATATAA
>NW_021350315.1:0-292 GCF_001605985.2 Dendrobium catenatum | reverse complement strand
GAACATGATTTTTTGCGACTGCAACTAATGCTAACTGTAGTTGGTGTGCAAAGCAATGGACATAATAAGCTGAACAATTTTCTTTCATGATCAAAGTCTTCAATTCATTAAACTCACCCTGCATATTGCTTGCTTCATCATACCCTTGTCCTCGAAGTTGAGCCACACTCAAACCATACTTTGCAAATAAAGCTTCAATGGCCAATTTTAGTGTTGGAGCTGTTGTATCGCCTACATGAACAATCCAAATAAAATGCTCAATGATACATCCTCGCAAATCAACATAACGTAA
>NW_021350314.1:0-226 GCF_001605985.2 Dendrobium catenatum | reverse complement strand
GATACGCTGGACGATTGGACATCAGACAGCTATTTTTCAGGGCGATATTCAGGACGATATTCCACGATTTATTTTGATCATCCAGGACGATATATTATCATCCTGGACGATATGAACAAATTTATTATGATCATCTCAAATCGTCCCTGCTGATTGGGCTTAAATTATACTGGTCGTACAAGACGATATACCTATCGTCCTAGACGATAATGTCGGCAACTTGCAT
>NW_021350313.1:0-201 GCF_001605985.2 Dendrobium catenatum | reverse complement strand
GAGGTATGATGTAGAAATATAGATAGAATAAGGAGGATCTATATATGATATTTATTGGTTTAGATAAAGTATATGATAAAGTTTCAAGAGAAGTGTCTTAGAGAGTTCTTGAAAAGAAAAGAGTTAATAACGCTTATATTCTCATTAAAGATATGTATGTATGAGCTATTACTTATGTTTAAACACAAGGTGGTTTGACCA
>NW_021350312.1:0-315 GCF_001605985.2 Dendrobium catenatum | reverse complement strand
CCGATATAAACCAAAACTCATTTTATTGAACAATTTGAAGAACAAAAGCATCAGGAATGAGAGTCACTGAGCAGCGCAATCTGCTAAACATGTTTTCTTTGAGGGGCTGCCTTCAATCTGGCTATTAAATAAGCAACAAAATTTAATATAATTTTTAAAATTTTAAACATTGAACTAAATTAACTAGTTGTTGTGGCTTTGTTAGAATCATCAATAAACTTTCTTTGTTAAAATTTCAAACCTCAAACCAAGGCCTTTTGGATTGGGAAATTTGAGTTTAAGTCCCAAAATAACTATAATTAGCCAAATATCTCG
>NW_021350311.1:0-958 GCF_001605985.2 Dendrobium catenatum | reverse complement strand
TTGCAACTTATATAATTGATTTTATTGCAGGTCATTGTAGATTTGAAGCCATTATTTTGAGGAGCATTTCAATATTTCTCTTACAAACTTACAGTCTTACTCATTAGTCAATATTATAAATGTATAATTGTATAAATTATTATTCTGAATTGAGATTGAGGTTGTAAATTTGTAAATTAGTATTTCTCTCAAATTGAATTGATGTTGAAAATTTGTAACTAAAAGTCTAAAAGGATGAATTTATTAGTAACTTATAAGAAATTTGATAAAAGGATGAATTTATTAGTAACTTATAAGAAATTTGATAGATTTGTGAACGATTTGAGTTTGTAATTAAAAAATTTTTTTATTGTTTAATTATTTTCAATTTTTCAAATTTATTTTTGTTGTTTTGCTCATATTTTTTTCCCTGAAATTATAATTAAAATAAATGTACATACGATTTATTGGGTCGGGTTGAGTTGACCTGAACCCGAGACGGGTCGGTTTCGGCTTCCAAAAACTGACCCGTTTATAAAACCGGGTCAGGTTGACCCTCGAACCCGAAAAATGTTGGGTCAATCACAGGTCGGATGCGAACCCGACCCATAACCCGAAATTGACAGCCCTAGAAAGGTGTATTACTACTTATGTACCAATCCTTTGGAACTCTGGCTCAGATATCCTGCTGAAAGACTTGGCTTTCCTTGATGAGCAAAATAAGGGGTCTTGGGGAGCATTTATGCACATCAATTACTTCTTTAAGTAGTGAGCAAGAGTGAACTAAGCATGTGAAGAATATGAACTTAGCCAGCGGGAAGAAAAAAATTATTCTGTGCGAACACCGGACAATATTCAGAGATCAATTAGAACACGTCATGTCACTTTTTTGTTTGGTATCAGTGCTCGGTACCGAGTGATTTAATGCATTTTAACTGGTCTCCGAACCATCCGGGATCCGCACAGAATAATTTCTCAG
>NW_021350310.1:0-407 GCF_001605985.2 Dendrobium catenatum | reverse complement strand
CAAATGTGGCTAAAAGATGACTCTAACATGACAATTAACATGTACATAGAAGTATGTTTGCCGAAGAGTATAGTTTATAATTTCAATCTTGAAGTTTTCTTTCTCATCGCCATGAATTTCTGTCATATGTCAAAGATGAACATTCCGTAGTCGTCAGAAACATAAAAGGTGATGAGAATAAGAATGATTAAGGAGATTTAAAAATTGGAAGGTTAATAAATTGTTCAATGAGAATTTCATCTATATTTACTAAAAGATTAGGATACTTTTGATCCAAATGAAAATTTTTAGACATTTTTTTAAGAAATAAAATAACAATGATTTTTTGGACATTAAAGGAGATACAAACTCAAATTTTCTTAAAAAATATTTTATATTAGAACTTTTATAAATTCGTCATACATATT
>NW_021350309.1:0-212 GCF_001605985.2 Dendrobium catenatum | reverse complement strand
ATCTAACACATAAGAAAACACTGAACATGATATCGGGTCAGCTAATAGTCAAGAAAAGTAAAGATCCAATTATCCCTCTAATTTTCCTTTGATCAATAGATTTTCCCTTAGGGTCCTTATCCAACTGAACTAAGGAACTCATTGGTGTACTAATAGGTTTAGCATTGTCCATTTCATATTTTTTGAGGATATCCTTTTTATACTTTGATTGA
>NW_021350308.1:0-218 GCF_001605985.2 Dendrobium catenatum | reverse complement strand
TAGGTGCCGTAAGTAATTACCCGTCTCCTTCTTACGAACACCCCTACAATTCCAACATATGATGTTAAATAGAATTCACCAAAGGGGAAGCGTCCCCACCGCAATTATTAACATCATCATTCATATGAGCATCCACATCACCCATAACCATCCCATAACTATTCATCTGTTCACCAATCTTCACAGAATGTTGAGAATTTTGAACCCCCATAGCTTTC
>NW_021350307.1:0-247 GCF_001605985.2 Dendrobium catenatum | reverse complement strand
TTTAAATATAATTTCTTGAATTTAAAATTTTTACTTATTTAAAATATAAATTCTAAATTTCTTATTTTTTTACCCACAATACCAAATCAATCATTCGCACTTAAAACCCCATTCATCGAATATTCTCATTTTCATTTCTCTTTGGCGGGTTACTACTTTGATTTCACAACAATGCTCGATATCATTTTAACATCAACATCTGATGTCATTACAACATCAACATTTCAAAACGATCTCCACACCAAAG
>NW_021350306.1:0-247 GCF_001605985.2 Dendrobium catenatum | reverse complement strand
GTTTGAGGAGATGGATCTTTGGGTAAAGTAGGAAGACTTTGTCAGTCAACACCACAAAATCATCACCATCAAGCCAACTATTAACCAAACAAAAGGAAGTTCAAATAGAAGACTAAGGTTTCGTTTGGGATAACTTTCTTGTTGTTTCTTAAAACAGCTTTTTAGTATAAAAATTAAAAAAAAAATTACTAAAAAGCTGCTTTAAGAAGCAATAAGAAAGCCGTCCCAAGGCTTCGTTTGGAACTGC
>NW_021350305.1:0-930 GCF_001605985.2 Dendrobium catenatum | reverse complement strand
GTTCACCAAATTAGGAGATAATATATTTTAACTAGATTGGAGAGAAAAAAAGTCAAATTTCAAAATCACTGGAAAAAAAAGGATTAGAGTTCCTACCATGATTAAAGCAACTTTGCTGATTGTGAGAATGGGTAGAAATGCCCCAGTGATGATCTTCTCCCACTTCTCTCCTCTCTTATTCTCGGCTAAGGAATTGAATGAATGGGAGAGATGGTGGTGGTGGCGGTTTAAGTAAATGAAATGTGATATTTTGTTTAAAAAATATTTTAATCATATTGTCTCCTTAGTGCTCCAGATTGCATCGCTAACCCTCATCACATTAAACCCGAGAGGCTGGCCCCACAATGCCCATCCCCATTGTTGCTATGCTCGAT
Organism: Dendrobium catenatum; assembly: GCF_001605985.2. Lineage (NCBI taxonomy): Eukaryota > Viridiplantae > Streptophyta > Magnoliopsida > Asparagales > Orchidaceae > Dendrobium > Dendrobium catenatum. The sequence continues at coordinate 556 of NW_021350305.1, read as the reverse complement.
CACCTAAAAATCTCCAAATAGATAAGGTAGTACCATTGGGCTCGAAAGCACAACACTACAATGCTCTTAAAAAAATTCATGCATTTAATAATTTTATACAGATCATTAACAATTCATAAATTGGTCTTTAATCATGTGAAAATTAAGGTTATTTTAATTAGACCTTTTTTATGGATCATAATCCTCTTATTTACTTATCTCTCACTATTTTAACCTGTCTCCATGCCTAATGTGCTAAAAACCTTCATAAGAACTATTTTAGAAAAAAAGTAATTACTTGGATTTTTCATATCGAAGCCATCTCCAATAGAGGAAATTAACAAATTATTGTAATATTCAACCAACATAATAGAGTTTTTTCAATGAGATTTTCCCCATAGTCTCATCATGTTATGTAATTTTTCACAAAAGATAATTTGTGCATGTACTATGACACACTGTTATATCCCCAATTTTCCTTGATTTATAAAATACATAATATGATCACTACTACGTACTTGAGAGTTTCCGTAGCCACCTCCTACCTTTCACCCCTCGACCTTGGCCTCCTTTTCCC
>NW_021350304.1:0-243 GCF_001605985.2 Dendrobium catenatum | reverse complement strand
CATTTAATTTTTTTTTTTTAGCAAATGAATAATCTGTACTCCAACAACTTAATGTGGGTTTTACCCTAATTATTGTTTTTTAGAAGATAGCTACCATTTTTGAGTTGCATGTTAATTAGTAAAATAAAATTTGAAGCATAATTACGTGATAGATAGGCCAATCTCTAGCTCGAATAGTTCTTAAATCTTTAATGATTACGAATTTATATAACTCAAATGAGAATTTGTATATTTTATTACAAT
>NW_021350303.1:0-3980 GCF_001605985.2 Dendrobium catenatum | reverse complement strand
TTAGCACCAAGTTTTTGTTCTACCAGTTCTGTGTAACAGTGTTATTTTAAGGATAACAAATGATTCTTTTCTTCTTTGTTACATCCCCTTTCGATTATCTTCATCTTTAGTGCAAGCTTTCCATTTTTAGTGGAAAATTAAGGGTAAAGCCTAATTTCATTCATTATAAAAATTAATTGCAATGTACAAAAATATTACAACTCAGAAAGTAAGGAGAATAACAAATGAGCTGCATAAAAAAAGGCAATGCTAAAAAAAAGGCAAATATAAACAAGAATAACAAAAAGCCTAGAGACAAAAACATCTCTTAGAATGAGCCAAAGTGCTCCAAGATAGTAGAAATCATCACATGGCTAAAGATAAATCTCTCATAGTTGCCTAATCTACCACCCAACGTGGATCCTTGCTGCCAAGATGACCTTCCAATGGGAGAAATGTCAAGAGAGGAATCATTCATCATTGTCTAGCCAAATAAAGAGAGCCCAGATCAGATGAGAGCATAAGTAATCAAAGAAAATGATACCATACAAAACAAAACCAAGCTTCCCAACAATCACAAATGCTTACTAGCCAAGCATAAAAGTCTATAATCCCAAAGTTTTAAGGTAATAATAGCTCCATAGAAAAAATGGTAGAAAATAATGGAACATGACCACCTCTATAAGAGGTGTAAGACCTGCTCTTTGAATCTCCACCAAGAAATTTTAGCACGAATGACAACTTTAGTTTTGAAGCAAAATGTAGAAGAGCTTTGAAGGGTATGACTATACCTATCATCTTTCTTTCCCTCCAAATATAATAAAGTGAGTAATAGATTGTTAAAAAATGAAATTTCTTTTGAGCAGGATGAGCATAGATAGAAACAAAGACATAATTAACAAAGTGATCAAAGGCATGTAAAAGTTTTGGCTTTAAAAATAACTTTTCGATCCTAGGGAGGATGGAAAAAAAATCCATATCCATATGAAGAAATCACATTAAATATTAAGTGAGGTATGTTTTCCAGATGACCATCGCCAGGACCACCTTTAATCAATAGGAATGCATGTTTTATACAATGAGTCTAATGGGTTTAATCCCCTAATGAAAGCCATCCAGATAAAAATCGAATCTTAAAGTAATTCTTATGCCAAACAAATTTGTGCCAAAGACATGGGGAAATCCCCATAAAGCCTTTTTTACCTTGGTTTTTTTTTTAAAAAAGATTTTTGAAAGAAGCGATTTGCCATACATCACCTTAAGCAATAGGGGAAGAAAGAGAGATGGGGGTGAGAAGAATGACTTGGTGGACTTGAAGGGGAATGTTGTTGGGGAGATTCTAGTTATAGGTGATAATAAATCTTTAACCTGGGCATGAGAGGAAAAAGTTGTGCAAAAATTGAAACCCAAAACAGTTAGCAAGAGAATGATTGTTGCACTAAGGGTCCAAATAAAGCAAGATAGAGCAGGTAGGGGTGACACTAAAATGAAATTGCTCTTGGCGAAGGCAGGCACCTTGTATAAAGCTTTCCAATAGACAAATGACTTGGGGGAGATGGTTTTCCACATAATTAAACTTACACCAATGATCCAGAAGGCTATCCACACTATAAATATGCTTAATGAGAGAGAAATAATTATCAAGGCATAGGCCGAGATGCCAAGACCACTTTACTTCTTTAGTAGCCAAGTTTTTTTTCCAAGTGATAAGATGCATCTTTTTTTCTATTAAGATTTCCATGGAAAATAAATTTAGCAAACATCTTATCAATTCATTTGCAACATGTTTTGAGGCCTACTAACAATTGAACCCTTAATCTAATAGACAATGGTATTTCAAATAGTAATTCTCACATATTATAGCCTACTAGCAATTGAATGCAATTTTGCTTCCAAACCTGCTAGAAAAGTAAAGATTTTTTGCATAAGTGGATTGAAATTAGACGTATTAACCTTCTTTGTTCAAACATGGAGTCCAATATAAAGGAATGAGTTACTAGCCAAAAATAGATCATGAGCATTACAAATATATGTGGCCAGTTGAGTATTATGAGAGAAGATGATAGAACTTTTGACTCTGTTACTATGAAGCCTAAAAATAGAGGAAAATTGAGCAATGATGTTATTTAAAGAGATGGCATTTTGAACAGTAACTTGACTAAAAAGAGAAGATCTTTAATATATAATAACTGATTAAAATTGTGCTACCGGACACTGATACCATCAAATCTATTTTTCAAGGTGTTAGAATATAAGATATTGGAGAAATATTTCATGGCAAAATAAAATAAGTAAGGGGAGAGGAGACCCCCCTTGCCTCAAGCCAAAAGTTGAATCGAAGAAGCCATCGAGGCCTCCATTGAGACACATAGAATAATAAATATTAACAATGCAATATTTAATCTAAGATATAAACATAAAAGGAAAAATCTTTCTACTCCAATCCAATCAAGATAAAGTCTTTAGAGAGTGTGTAAAAGACATTATAAATATCCAATTTTGCACAAAAGAGCTTATGGGAAGGTGACTTGTTGAATTCATGTAACATTTCAAAAGTAAGGATGACATTTTTGATAGAGACTCTCTTTTGAATGAGGTAAAATTAACTAGGGTCGATTAATTAAGCCACATGAGGCTTGAGCCTATTTTTCAAAATTTTAATAATGATTTTATTGAAAGTATTATAGATAGGTATGGGTCTAAAATCAAAGATATCATTGACATGGAAGAATTTAGAGATTAAGATTATAATAATGGCTTAAACACGTCTAGGGAGATAATTGTATTGAAAAAAGTACTTAATGGTCTTACAAACTTGGGGTGAATAATGGTTCAAACACTTTTGTAGAACTCAAAGGAGTTTCCATTGAGACGTGAGCATAGGTTGGAGAAGAAAAGAGTGACATTTGTTATCTCTTTCTTAAAAATGGGAGTAGTACATGAAGTAGACAAGTGGGATTTAAGTGTTTAACTAGTGGGTATGGATGAGATGTTAACCTTTATAGGCCTAAGGGAGTTATAGAGCTTAGAGAATGTTGAAGAATGGCATTAGAAGTATCTTGAAGGGAGGAAAGATCCATAAGGAGTAGAAAACTCCTTGATTATGTTAGAATTCCTTCTAAAATGGGTCTCAAATTTAATTCCTTTTGGGTAAAAATATATTTTAGATCTGATGGTTATTAAAGATCTCACATATGACCTCATATAGATAGTGCCTCAAGATTCTCAAAGCAAAAATAATAGTTGCTAACCCCAGATATTATGTCAGATAGTTTTTTTTTTTCATTTTGCTTTAGCTATCTAGAAGCATAAGCTATCACCTTCCTGTGCTGCATTAGAACAAATCTCAAACCTTTATGTGAAGCATCACTAAATACTCAAAATCCTTTAGTAATACATAAGATAGTCAATGTAGGAGTTGATGTTATACAATCTTTCAACTTCTAAAAATGCCCTTACAAGCCACTATTCATTCAAAAGGTACTACCTTCCATATAAATCTCATTAGAGGGATATAAATGAAAGAAAAACCTTTCATAAAATTTTTATAATACCCATCCATTACCAAAAAACTACATTCCTTAGATAGTCTAGTAGGCCTTGGCCAATTGGCAACCGCTTGTACTTTTTTGGGATTTATATAAATTCATTCACTGTTCATCTGAAGCCTTATAAATAAAATACACATTAACCAAAATTCACAATTAAAAATTTAGCAAACAACCTATGCCATCTTTAGGTCACAAAATAATCCTAAAATGAAAAATATGAACTTCCTTAAATTTAGAATATACTAGAAATAATATCATCAATCAATATAATACCAAATTATTTAAAATAACTATTGAATATTCTATTCATTAAATCCCGAAAAATTGTTGGTGCATTAGTTTCCTTGAAAGGTATGAATAAAAACTCATAGTGACCATACTTAGGTTTTCACTATATTATCCTCCTTTAGTTCTAGCTGGTGATAATGAGACATCAAATCATTTTTAATG
>NW_021350302.1:0-479 GCF_001605985.2 Dendrobium catenatum | reverse complement strand
TTTAAAACCATCCCTTATCCCTAATTAAGAAAAAAAACTAATACTTTTATGTTTTAGAGACCAATGGTTTTTGACGTGATATTATTTGCTAACACTTCATTGTGAATCTTTACTATTTTATAAATTTTCATAAAAATATCTTAGTGACACTTAGATAAAGTTGTAGACATTAATCCACATCGAAAAATATTTTGTGTGCAGATTTACACATTCGGTATGCTCTTTTGCTTGCTCTCATCTTCTCGAAGGTCTTTATATTTTACGTCTTTTTGTTATGTGATGCTAAAAAATTCTTATACCGATTTCATTTTGGATAGTTTATAAAAAAATGATTACAGGCAACTGCAACATCAAGCCTTTATCTCACAATGTGGGGTCGGCTAAATGAATGCTTTTTCTCCATTCTATCAAATTAATAGTTAAATTCTCATTTAAATCTTTCAAAGAAAGATCATTTCTAATATTTTCTAACCAAGTCT
>NW_021350301.1:0-255 GCF_001605985.2 Dendrobium catenatum | reverse complement strand
TTGGGCTTCTACCTAATATTGGATTTATACCCATCATCAGACTACTACCCAATGCCAAATTTTCACCCATTGTCAGACTACTACCCATCGATGGACTTTTGTCGGACTTCTACCTAAAGCTGGACTTCTACCAGTTGCTGGACGTTCGTCTAACTTCTACCTGACATTTAATTTCCACCCATTATCGCACTACTACCCATCGTCAGACTTTTATTGGACTTCTACCAAACACCAAATTTTCAGTAATCTTTAGAC
>NW_021350300.1:0-354 GCF_001605985.2 Dendrobium catenatum | reverse complement strand
CTAAGGTAGGGTTTAGATTATTATGGGATCAAGACTCCCTATTGGGGCAAGCCCCTATAGTTAATTACATCTCCTAATAGAATACTCTCGATTTAAATGAAGACTGATTAATTTCAAAATTATATATAAATTTACTTAAATATTTGGGCTAATTTAAATTTTCACGATCAGGCTTTAGATTATAGAGTTTAATATTAAATTTAGAAGAGTTAGAATTGATTAGAAAGAATGTGCAGAGAGATGTGTATGCGATCTGGACTTACCACCTGCCTAGTGTGGGCTGCCAGCTAACAACCCTAATCACAACAATTCACCCCATGATGCAAGATTTTAAGATGGCTCTATCCTAGGAAT
>NW_021350299.1:0-351 GCF_001605985.2 Dendrobium catenatum | reverse complement strand
ATTCTTTATGTTTATGAGTTAGTGAAGTAATGGCTCCTAAATATTTGGTAATAAAAAGGCAGCCTCTTTATCTTATGGTAAGAATCATTTCATATCTCCAAAAGCTAACTAGCATTATGCTCAATAATTTGTAAGTAAGTAACTTATTCCTAAAATAGGTTTTCTAAACCCATGTGGAGCTATAATGCGAATGATTATGAAGCAGGGTTGGAAAATGAAGTGTGAGGAACCTTTTGTAACTGCTGTTAACATCATCCAAGAATTAATTTAGTAATGCTAAGGAAGCTATGTAGAATAGGTTTTATATAAGGTTTGAAGTTTGTACCGTTTGATACACATGCAAAAAACTGT
>NW_021350298.1:0-223 GCF_001605985.2 Dendrobium catenatum | reverse complement strand
ATCATAAACATCCTAAAGTATCTTCTGATGTTGTATGTTATGAATGCAGGAAGCCCGGACATGTGAAAATGGATTGCCCTACACTTCAAGATCACTCAAGCAAAGGAAAGGGTGAGGAGAAATCTAAGTACAGGAAGGGAAAACAGATATTACAAAAGGCATTTTGGGCGGATTCTACATCAGACACATCGGAGACAGAACCAGAAGAAGAAACATCAAAGCT
>NW_021350297.1:0-598 GCF_001605985.2 Dendrobium catenatum | reverse complement strand
TGGGTACCGATCTCCGTCTCAGCTCGGCCTACCATCCCCAATCTGACGGTCATACGGAAGTGGTAAATCAAACTTTAGGGAACATGCTCCGCTGCCTTGTATAGGAGTACCCGAAGCAATGGGAGGAAGTCATGACCACAGCCGAGTTTGCTTACAATTCCATGGTGAATCGATCCACTGGTAAGACCCCATTTAGCATCGTCTATACTAAAATTCCCAATCTTGCATTGGATGTAGCTGTGCTTCCCAAATTCAAATCGGGTGTTGCTACGAGTTTCACCGACCAGTACTCACAGATGCTTGAGGATGTCCACCGGCAGTTGACTAAAGCTAACCTCAAATACAAGGCCTCCGCCAACCTCCACCGTCGCCAATCTATGTTTAATGTTGGCGACCTCGTCATGGTACGTCTTTGCCGAGAACGTTTTCCACCGGGCACTCATTCTAAGCTGAGCTGCCACAAAATTGGTCCAGTCCCCATTATCGCAAAGATCAACGATAATGCCTACACGGTGGAGTTACCACCAGGGTATACAACCTCACCAACCTTCAACATTTCTAATTTATGGCAATATCATCCTCCCGATGATGCTCCGAT
>NW_021350296.1:0-2692 GCF_001605985.2 Dendrobium catenatum | reverse complement strand
GCCGGTAGCTATAACCGCCGGCTAACCGTCGGCAACGAACGTCGCTTAACCGCCGGTAATAAATTCGGCAGTTTAACGGCCGGAACACCGACAGTAATAAATCTGATAATAACCGGCGGTATCGACCGTAGGAAAGCCGTCGGAGAAATAAACCGCCGGAAAAAGGCCGCTGCCAACAATTTTCGACACCGGGTTTATCGGCAGTTTGTAACCGCCGAAAAGTTGCTGGTTATTTTTAAAACTCTATTCATCAAATCCATAAAAATAGCAGGTGCGTTGGTTACCCCAAAAGGCATAACCAAAAACTCGTAGTGCCCGTACCGAGTACTGAAAGCTGTCTTCATCACATCAGCTTCCCTTACCTTCACTTGATAGTATCCAGATCTTAAATCAATCTTTAAAAATATAGAAGATCCAGCTAGCTAATCAAATAAATCATCAATTCGTGGCAACGAATACTTATTCTTGATTGTGACTTTATTCAGATCTCTGTAATCAACACACATGCGCATTGTCCCATCCTTCTTCTTTACAAACAAAATAGGTGCTCCCCAAGGAGAAACACTTGGATGAACAAATCCTCTATCAACCAACTCCTGAAGCTGAACTTTTAACTCTGAAAGTTCCTTCGGTGCCATCATGTACGGAGCTTTCGATATTGGAGCTGTACCCGAAAACACATCAATACAGAACTCAACACCTCTATCCGGAGGTAAACCAACAAACTCCTCAGGATATACATCTAAAAACTCTCGTACCATTGGGATATCAGAAATAGAACCCTCATCCATGTTCATATCCCGTACTGAGGTCAAAAATACCATACAACCCTTCTTCCACATTCTTCTAACTTCCAAAATAGAAATCAAACATGAGAGAATGCATCTTAATCCTTGGAATACCCATCTCTCACCCTTCATAAACAAGCTCACTTGCTTCTTCAAAGAGTCAATCTGAGCCTCATACAGACTCAGCCAATCCATGCCTAAAATCACATCATACGAAGAAATCGGCAACCAAATCAAACTCAACTTCCATTTCTTGCCATAAATTTCAATATCACAAAAACAAAACTTACGAGAAATTAAATTATTTTCAGCCATCAAAAGAACAGAAAGAGAAACATGTAGCAAAACAGAATCCAGATGCAAAGCATCAAAACAATGCTCGGACAAAAATGAGTGACTGGCTCCATAATCAAATAAAATACGATAGGGATGTTCAAAAATATAAACCGTACCTGTCACCACATCCGGAGACTCACGAGCCTCTTGCTGATTCAAACTATATACACGTCGCTGAACTGGAGCTAGGGCCACAGAACCACTAGACTCCCTCTGAGTACTACCAGGTGGTCTCCTCGCCACAGAACATGATCCACTAGGTCTACTAGATGATCCCTCAGAAACAGTACGTGGAGGAACTATCCTCAACCTTCCTGTTGATCTGGCAAAACTATCAGACCTGAACTCATATCATCGATCAAATCCAGCCTGTGGACACTCAGCAATCTGATGTCCTAGCTGACCACATCTAAAATACTGACCAGTCGTCCTGTAGCACTGGCCAAAATGACGTCATCCACAAGTTTGGCACACAGGTGCACCACTGACTGACCCAGAACTGGTCACACTGCCACTACCAAAAATTGTAGTGGATACAGACTATCCACTCCTCCTGGAATCTCCAGAAGTAAATCTCTTCTTTCCAAATCAAGAAAAACCACTACCAAAAGCATCACCAATGAATCTCTTCCTACTAGCAGTCCACCGCTGCTGAGTAGCCATCAGATCGTTCTCTATAAGTTGAGCTCTCTCAACAAGCTCAGAGAAATCAGAAATATGAAATAGTACCAGGGGCTGCCTCAGACTATCTCGTAGTCCCCTCAGAAATCTATAGCACTTCTCAGCAGAAGTACTCACCAACTGCGGAGCATATCAGGCCAAAGTAGTAAACTCTGCCTCGTACTGCATCACTATCCTGCTCCCTTGAACCAACCTCAGAAAAGTCTACTGCATTTATTATCTTGCAGAAGGAGGTACAAACCACGATCAAAATACCTCAGAAAATTCTTCCCAAGTAATCAGAGAGTTCAGCTTGCCTTGAAATTTCTCCTCCTGCTGGCTCGTCCACCAGCGCTCAGCTTCACCATCTAACAGAAAAATAGCTAACTATACCTTCCTATCCGGAGGATACTGCATACCGTCAAAAGTCTTTTCCAACCTCCTTAACCACTCCTCAGCTGCTTTGGGCTCAATCGTGCCCTCAAATCTCGAAGATTTCAATCTCAGAAACATCTGTAGATGTCTATCCACATCCTCAGATCGAACAGTAGAGGCTCTATTCTGAGTCTCGCTCATCATCTGAGCAACCAGTGTAGCAAATTGAAAAACCATATCAAAACCAACCACTGGGGCAGAATTGTTCACAGAAGCTACTCGACTAGCACTCTGCCCGTTAGTCATATCTGGGTTTGGTAGATCCATAATCACACAGAAAACTATGCACATAAAATAACACAATAAAAATCTAGATAAGCTAGAACTATCCTGATAGACTTACAGATCAATTCATATAGCTCTGTCTTACAATCCAAGTTCCAAAACTAAAGCTCTGATACCACCAAAGTTTGTCACGACCCAACCCGACCGGAATGAATCCCGCTCGCATCGGGTCACGACGGAACTTGAAA
>NW_021350295.1:0-266 GCF_001605985.2 Dendrobium catenatum | reverse complement strand
CTACATATAAAGCTAATTAAGCCCATCTAAAGTGAACAAGGTCTAAGGTTTTAAGAGATTATACCGCTAGATCTTCGAAATTTCTGGATTGATGAGCTTGTAGATTGTCCAAGTGAAGATCCCTAGCACGAAAACGAGCTCGAACACGCCTGGATCGACCGCTACGAGCTTGCGACGGATTAGGTGGTGGACTCTCCGGAGAACTCGCCGCCGGTGACGTGCAACCACATGGATTTTGTAGTGGGAAGGTAGAGGAGGCCCTCAGG
>NW_021350294.1:0-204 GCF_001605985.2 Dendrobium catenatum | reverse complement strand
TTTACTTGACAAGTCATTGCTATCGTCACCAACTAAGGTTCCTCTTCCCGTATCTTCAGCTTTTAGAACGATCGTTTCACCTGCATCCAAAAGTCTTTGACCCAAACCTTGCTCGTAGGCAATGAGTGAGCCAATCAAATTATCAATAGAATAAATTTTGGGTTTAGGCAAACTTCACTATTATTAATGGAGAGTTATACAAAC
>NW_021350293.1:0-261 GCF_001605985.2 Dendrobium catenatum | reverse complement strand
AACATCCGCTGTCCAGGCACCATATGCTCCCACGAGGTCTTGTGTGAGAGTAATCCTGCAAAAATATCAAATGTTAGAGCTGGGAACCCAAACAAGTTTAGGTTCACCTTTTAGCAATTTATAATCAAATGCATGTATGATATGTCTAGGTTTATGCATCTTAGGTCTCCACAACAAATTAGATTTCATCTTCAAAGTACATGTGTGAGCTATATTTCATCCCTAAATAGAAATGGCAAGGTTTCTAATGAAGTGATTTGT
>NW_021350292.1:0-214 GCF_001605985.2 Dendrobium catenatum | reverse complement strand
ATACATACGAATATGAAAATATTGCAATAAATGAAAAAATCATAGTATTTGAAAAAAATTAGACATCATCCATATTATCCCAACCAAGCAAACCCCCGGCATTGCATACATCATACAACTTTAGGAAGAGGCATCCCCATCTACATAGGTTAGTGACCCATTTCCCGGTGTTAGGTTCTTTCTTATGGTATGCTAGGCCATATAGCTCTCACTT
>NW_021350291.1:0-1136 GCF_001605985.2 Dendrobium catenatum | reverse complement strand
CCTTTGTTTCACACCGAGGCCGTGAAGTTTATTTCACTTTTCTTGCGGCTAAGTTAATAGCCTTGTAGGCCTGGGCTACCCAGTAGCAGTCGAGGTTAATCAAATTATTTTAAATTGGTTGGAATTAAAGGAGTGAATTAACATTAAGGGGAATTGATTGCTGATTTTAATGTGTTCGTTGAGAATTTTAATACCCTATTAAAAGAGTTTTAGATGTTGGAGAAGTTAATAGATTTTAAAGGATTACCCGGATACGTTAACTAAGGGGTCAAATTTTAACTTTCAAAATTAGAGCTAATCTTAAGGGTTTCAGATTTGTATTTAATACTAGACCTAATTATGAGTTGTTAGATAGGTGGTACATTCAATTTGGAGTTTTCTATCAAAAGTTATGATTTTTAGAAGTTCTGGCCCAGTTTGACCTAAAGTCACCTAAGATGTTGAGTTATTGACTTTGACCAAATTATGGAAGTTTAATATTTTTTGGAAGCAATAGATTCTAATTGAAGTCATTAGCCATTAAGTTTGATTAATCAAAATTTTTCTATAATTAACAGTGAATTTTAGAAATTTTTACATATTCGTAGGGGTTACCAAGTTATTATGACTAAGGGGGCCACTTAAGGATTTGAACCCAAATGAGCCCTAAACTCCTTGGGATCAATTCCAAAGGTCATAAATGACCTAAGGATAGACCAACAAGTGTTTAAAACCCTTTTGGGATTATTAATATTTTTAAGATTAATTAAAATTGATTAAACTCTAATTACCTAAGGATCAAGCCAACACAAATCTAGAGATCAATCTAAGTGGGTTTCAATTCTTATTGATTAGGGAATTAATCAGGGACAATTAAGGACATTTTAATGGATTTTACAATTTAAGAATAGTTCATTATCAATCAATTAGGGTTAACAGGCCATTTCTAAAAAGGATTTTTGAGGCTCCTACTTGGGGAATCAAATGAACTCCAAATTTGATGAAATATAGAGTACTCTAAGGTGGTTAACCAAACCACCCAAGGTGAGCTCTAAGTCACCTTCAAATAACTATAGGGGTCTATCCTAGGCTTGGATTGGGGAAAAATCAGTGGCTTTATACTCCTCATCCTACACATCATCAACACACCAAAAATC
>NW_021350290.1:0-291 GCF_001605985.2 Dendrobium catenatum | reverse complement strand
GAATTTCTTCCGATCACAGCCCTATTTTGCTTCACATAAGCTCTAATGTTGCTCCACTTAAAAGAAGTTTGAAATTTGAAGATATTTGGGCTTTATACCAGGCTTCTTTCTATGTGATTAAAAAGGAATGGAATAAAAATTACTCAGGCAATCCTTCTCAAATTCTGAATGCCAAGTTCAGGAGATCCCTAAAGTCTCTTTTTTATTGGAGTAAAGCTAAATTGAGATATCTGAATTTGCTCAAAGATTGTCTTATGGAGGAAATAAATAAAATACAGATATCAGAATCTG
>NW_021350289.1:0-350 GCF_001605985.2 Dendrobium catenatum | reverse complement strand
ACTTTCTGCAATGTTGAGCTTGCGGAAGGCCTGGTGTGTGGGAGCTCCTTACAGCCGACGGAAGATGGGATAGAACCAAACTGATGCAAGTTTTTGGGGCCTCCCTGGTGGATGTCATCTGTGACGTAATAATTCAGCCGGATTCCCTTGATGATTCTCTGGAATTGATCAAATGCCCTTTTGGCACCTCAATTTCTGCTATCTGTTACACGTCTCTATTCAAAGAGGAGGAGGATCCGGTGTATCCGGTCCTCAAAATTGGCCTCCGGCCCCGCGAACGAATTTTCTAGTGGAGGGCTTATAAGGATCTACTACCAACCTGCTCCTGGCTGCACCAAAGAGGGCTGGGG
>NW_021350288.1:0-336 GCF_001605985.2 Dendrobium catenatum | reverse complement strand
CATTTAAGATAAAATTATTAAGACCATAACTCATTTCTTCCAAATCAACAACAAATGCAGACCACTTATCAATCCTCCTATCTAAAATCCATACATCATTTAGAATGTTGATCGACTCTCCTGTTGAAACTTTCAACCTTACAATTAGATGAAGGAATAAAGCTCTATTAACATTTATCCTCCAAGGAATTTAGCATGAAGGTGACCTACTTTAGAAAACTTAGAGTGTAGCCCATAACCAATACTATTTTTTTCTTTGCATAACACCTCCCAAGCAACATAATGAAGACCTTGATTTTTATCTTACAATGCAAAAAAAAAAAAAAAATCTGCACA
>NW_021350287.1:0-773 GCF_001605985.2 Dendrobium catenatum | reverse complement strand
TGAATTCTGAAATATATTTTTCATTTACAAGCGGCTAAATGAGCTCTCACTAGTTATCCATTAAATAATGAAAAGTGATACGTCAAAAAAAATTAGCACGAATCTCAATACCTAATTAAGTTGAAAATTTTCAAAATTAAATTTGGAATCATCGAATTCCAATTTCAACAAACTTATAGTCAAACTGAACATCTCAAAGATATGAACCTAACGACACCAAAATCGGTCCAACCTAAGCCCAAACGGTTCCAAATCGGGGGCCCGAACCACATTTGAAAGGGTCAAAGCATTATTTGGTTCACAAAATGATATCCAAATATGACATGCTGGAAGTCAAATCGAGCAGCTCGGCGAGAAGAATCCAACGAGCATAGGATCGCTGAATTCCAACATTGTTATACACTTAAACAATTGAAAAGTTCTCTATGATCGGGAGAATCAATAAGAGTCATCCGATCGAGCACTCCAAACCTGCCCCGGATTTTCACTATATTAACGGGGTGTGTAACTCATGAAAATCTATAAATAAACCCTCACTCTCTACATGAGGGGGACCCCTGGGTTAGAGATTGGAGAGAGCTCTGAAGCCTCAAGAGCTCCAGCACCACCGCCAAACCGATGACCGTCGTCGAACTTCAGCCAGACGGTGGTCGGACCACTGCCCGGCCAACGATCATCGCGGGACTTCCACCCGGCTGCCAACTGCCGTCAAACTTCAGCTCAATTATCGTCGAACCACCTGGCCGCCGACCGCCGCCGGACTTTAGCCTAAC
>NW_021350286.1:0-359 GCF_001605985.2 Dendrobium catenatum | reverse complement strand
CTTCTATTATTTCTTATTCAAGGTGTTTAATGTTAATCTAATATGTGCCCTGATAAATCAGGCAGAATTAATTGTAATTTATTATTATTTGGACTAGATGAAGGTCATTTTTGACAATTAGGAATTGCATAAATTAAATAGATTCAAATTAACAATTACAATTATATTACCTTTTTTAATGTATTTTAATCTATACGTCCAAATTAATAAATAAAATGTTTTTATATGGAAGTTTAATGACAAAGATCAAAACCAGCTTTGGAACTCGCCTTAGTAGTATTTGAACTAACTAAAATAAGGGGGATTTACATATATACCACATATTTTTTATATTTATTTATATCACATTTAAATCGTTA
>NW_021350285.1:0-237 GCF_001605985.2 Dendrobium catenatum | reverse complement strand
TTTATGTATTATATCCGACAAACATGCCGGCTTGATACGCGGTTGTTCTGAGGTTTTCCCATGGGCTGCATATCGACACTGTCTGTGTCACCAGCGAGAAAATTTTAAGAAAGTTTTGCGACGTCTAGCCATCGCTGATTGTGATGCTGTTTGTGATAAAATGTATTGGGCAGGAAATACAGATGATATTAAAATCCACGAAAGACACATGAAAGACATACAAAACATAAAGAAAGA
>NW_021350284.1:0-857 GCF_001605985.2 Dendrobium catenatum | reverse complement strand
GAAAAGGGATGGGAATGATATTTCGACCTTTGTGATAAGGTTGAAGAGGCGAGGTTGAAGATCTATTTTGTCAAGGGTCACAATCCATCCATCCTTGGAGCCAAAATAGTGGCGGCCATAGGTGTGGCAACCGGTGGCGGAGAAGCGACGATGAAAGCTAAGGACAGCTTCTTCTCTTTCTATGGTAAGTTCATGGAAGGTGAGTGTCTCAAGGGCCTCTCTGACATAATTGGAAAGGAGCAACCATGGGGAGGGACGACATTGAAATCCAAGGAGTGCATAATTGTCAAGGGTGAAACTCCATGAGGTGCAGACAGCCGATAATCAAACTAAGTCTACAATGGATAAGTGTGATGAGATGGAACAGAGGAGATCTATGGTGAGATCAGACCATGCCATAATATTATTCTTTTTACAGTGGCCAATGGAGGAAAGGAGCTGTGGTTTTTTGCAACACTACCACGCTCAGACAAACATTAAAAAGAGTTGGAATCAAACATGCAATCTATAGATATTATATCTTTTATTGCATCATTTTATTAAGATATCGAATAAGACTATTTCTGTCAAAATTTGGCATTGTTTTAAAAGGTCTCGAAATTATTATTCTTAAATATATAAATGAGTTAAAGAAGAGAAAATATATATTATATGTGTTACTGCAAACAATGATATTTATTTACATTAGTCATATTATTTCATTTTACAAAATGAATTTGGTGTCTTAATGGCTCTTTCATTAGGTTGGAAATAGTTTATTTATAATAATATTATAAAATAATAAAATTTTTGATCAATTTAGTTATATATATATATCAATTACATGAAAATCCCTTATTTTAGCAATATGGAAACCA
>NW_021350283.1:0-350 GCF_001605985.2 Dendrobium catenatum | reverse complement strand
TTTGATATCTGTTCCGTTCAGTTTACTTCTGATTCGATAAGTCTGATATGTTCTGTTCTGATTTGTATTCTGATGTGAGTCAATCTGTACGACTCTGATTCTGATATGTGATCTGTCTGTATCTGTTCTGATTTGTTCTGTTTCGTTCTGATATGTCTGATTTGATATCTGTACAATTCCGTCCTGATTTCTGATTTGATTTCTGTCTGATGAGTTTGGTTTTAGATTCTGAGAATTTTGATTGGAGGTTTGTTGCTTTGCTGTGCTGTTGAGCTCACTCTTGTTTTCTGGTGGTTTTTAGGTTCTGGGAAGAGGAAGGAAGTCCAGGAATAGATTTCTGAGTTCTGATC
>NW_021350282.1:0-594 GCF_001605985.2 Dendrobium catenatum | reverse complement strand
TGTTCATTATGTTGACCGATGCACCCGGATCAACGAGAACTCTTGATAACTTAAAATTTCCCACATCTACAGTAATGTAAAGGGGACGATTATGGTCGGTAGTTCTCAAGAGCAGATCTTCATCTGAAAAGGTAACTCCATGGACTTCTTTGAAGTAGAATGCCTCACCTTTTGAAGTTGCAGCCAACTGGGTTAAGCAAATCTCGTGGTCGAGAAGCGCCTTAATTAAAGACTCCCTCATTTCTTTGGAGATAAGAAGGGCGTCATAAATACTTAATTTTGCTGGCAACTTCCTAAGGTGGGCCAAAACGTTGTAATCAACCTTAGGAACGACAGACTCGAAACTCGGAGGACTTAAAGGAAATTCTGATTGCTGAGGGGAATTTTGATTTAAATCTTCAAAAGGAATTTTCTTGCCTTTCTCGTGAGGGGGAAGCCTAGGGGGTAAGACTTTACCGTCGCGGAGTTGCACCTGCTTGATATCTTCGGGAGGGCAAACTAGGGCAGTGTCTATGCACACCATAAGCGTTGGATCATCATTTCGTGAAAGTGAGTCGGAATCTGAAAGTTCTATTAAGATAGGATTTCCTTGAA
>NW_021350281.1:0-428 GCF_001605985.2 Dendrobium catenatum | reverse complement strand
ATTACATGGTTGTTATTGAACAATTCCTTGTTGATATTAGGATGAGTTTTAAAGCTAAGACCTGGTATTTCTTTATTTTCAATCTGCAGAAAAGACGCATCAGTATTGAAATCACCTAGAATATCACAAAATATTTTACTGGGAATTGAAGGACAAAGTCAGAAAGACATCATTAGATGAAGTTCAACATCATGCCAGTAAAATTATTTTCCAAACTTTGACGGGAAAAAAAAAATCAACCAACAGGTGGGCATCTCTCATAAAAACAAGTTTAATAAGACGATCTTCATAACAACAGTTTTTGTCAACCAGCACATGCAACAGAAGCTGCAAGGACATTGGTTTCCTTGAGCTGACTTCAAAAAGACATCAAAATAACATGGCCGCACCAAATTTCACCTAAAGATGGTTATCTTTCATAAAAGGTC
>NW_021350280.1:0-297 GCF_001605985.2 Dendrobium catenatum | reverse complement strand
ATTGTTTAACCTCATTAGTGCCTTCATAGGTGATATACAACTTATCCCAAATTTCTTTACCAGTTTTACAAGTAGAGACATGCATGTAATCCTCAGATTTTAAAGCACAGCAAAAAATATTTCAAACATTTTGCACTCAATTGAGCTAAATCTCATTTATCGAAAGTCCATTCAGTAAAAGCAACTTCAGTTTTAACACCATTAATTTCACGGGAAGGTGGAGAATAACCTTCTTGAATAAGCATCAACATGCGATAATCTGTAGATTGTAAAAACATTGACATGCGGGTTTTCCAA
>NW_021350279.1:0-487 GCF_001605985.2 Dendrobium catenatum | reverse complement strand
TTAGTCAAAATTTCATGCTCTTTTTGTAGGTTCAAAAATTGTAATTTCAAGCTAGCATGTGTTTTCTTTAATTTCCTATATGATGCATAGATTTTGTCTGAAACTTCAAGAAGTTGATCGTAGGAAAGTTCACATACCACTTTTTGATCAAGATTGTCGTCTGCCTTCAAGCACAATTTCAATGTCTCATTTTTTGGTTCCGTCTCTGATGAGTCCGATGTAGAATCTGCCCAAAATACTTTTTGTACTCTCATCTTGTCCTTCCTTAGCTTAGGTTTCTCCTCACCCTTTCCTTTGCTTGAGTGATCTTTAAGTGTAGGGCAATCAGCTCTTATGTGTCCTGGTTTCCTGCATTCATAACAAACGACATCAGAAGATCCTTTAGAATTTTTATGATCTCTACCTTTTCCCCAATGATGCTTTTGCTTATTCCTTATAAAGCTTTTAAATTACCTTGTGATGAAGGCAACTTCATTGCTTTCAGACC
>NW_021350278.1:0-844 GCF_001605985.2 Dendrobium catenatum | reverse complement strand
GATATGTGTTTTCTAGTTAATATTTTTGTATGTTTTTGTGATTTTATTTATCTTGTGTTTGTTATTTTCTTATTTAAGTTTTTTTTTTGTGATTTTATGCATTTTTTTGTTGTGTTTGTGTTTTAGTTTTTTATTGAGTGCATGTTTAAAAAAAAAATTTGAGTGACAATATTCCGGGATAAAATTCTTTCGTACTGGACGAATTATGTAGTGTGTCAATCTGTCGAATTTAAATTGTTTGCGTGTAGTTTTTCAGTTTTTAATTTTCATTTTGTCTGTACGATCGTCACGATTGTCCAAGAAGAAATTGTTAAAACGATGGGTCGATTGAATGTCAGTTAAATGGATAAGGTAGTTTTTAATGCTATATTTCGTACGTACGAATCTTTGGTTCGTCTGGACGAACACATGGCTGTTCGACGTGGGGGACGGTTTCAACTACCATTAAAATGATCATTAGTTCTGATTGTCCAGGATGAACACCTATTCTTCTGTATGATTGTTTGGTCAAAAGTCTGTACGAAAGGAGGCTTCGTAAGTTGTGTGATTACGATAAGCCATTTTATTTTGGACTCATTCATTCATCCATTCAAAATTTTTTCGTACGAGACGAATCGAATTCCGTACGGGAAAAAAATAATTTCGTCTGTACGAATATTTGTTTTCAATAAATTGGCGGGCTTTTGAACTATATAGTCATCACTCACACATCACTTTCAAAACCTTTCTTTCTTTAGATTCTTTTCAATGGCAAGTTCAAGCAAGCGACAAAAGATTCTAGCCAAGGGACCACCTAGAAACTCTTCAGATAAATTTCTTTCCAAACCCAATGAAGAGTCTTTTC
>NW_021350277.1:0-236 GCF_001605985.2 Dendrobium catenatum | reverse complement strand
GCCGCCCTTCCACAAAATCAAGCCCCTTGAAGATCTTCGCAGCCTGTATCGAGGGCCTGTTTTGAAGATCTTGCTTTATTTGGCATTTGTTTTGAGCATTCTAGCCTTCCAAGGAGAGATTGAAGATATTTTTAGAATGGGAATGAAAGGGAAATGGTAATGGAAGTAGTAAAAGAATAGAATTGTTTTATTCTTTTACTAAAAATAATAATAAAAAAAAAGAATAGAATTGACAC
>NW_021350276.1:0-349 GCF_001605985.2 Dendrobium catenatum | reverse complement strand
CTCTCTCTCTCTCTCTCTCTCTTGATCTCACTCTATCTCTCTCTCTTTCTATTTCTCTCTCTCTTGCTCTCTTTCTCTCTCTCTCACTCTCTCTCTCTCTTGCTCTCTCCATTGCTCCTTCTTATACTCTCTTGCTCTCTCCCTTGCTCCTCTCTCCCTCTCTTGCATTCTCTTGCTCTCTCACTTGCTCCTTCTTGCTCTCTCTCTCTTGCTCCCTCTCTCTTTCTCTCTTGCTCTCTTTATCTTGTTCACTCTCTCCTCTCTCTCTCCCTCTATCTCTTACATTCTCCCATGCTCTCTCTTGCTCCCTCCCCCTCTTACCCTTTCTCTCCCTTGCTTCCTCTTGGTC
>NW_021350275.1:0-478 GCF_001605985.2 Dendrobium catenatum | reverse complement strand
CCTTTCTCCCTAGCTATAATTTGATCCCTGTCAACACTAAACATAGAGAGTCATTAGTAAATTTCCACATTCATCATGTTAACTCATTAGTTTAAGATGCTCAAATCATTCAATATATCCTTTGAAATTCAATCATACCAAAAGTAAATGATCAGATAAAAATGTCACAACTTCTATCACTCACTGCCTACTTTATCATAGCTAAAATTGATTTTAATGCAGCTGATCTGATTATTTAAAACATTAAAAACCTTAATTGTATTAGAGATCCTAGAAATAATAGAAAGCCAAATTTTTCATTAAGTCATATTATTTCCTTTATTCTAGAATCCAAATACAATGTTCAATTTTGTGCAAAACCCGAACATCTTCCAATCTTCTATTCTAACAGTTTCTTCCATGTATTTCATAGTGTTCATCATTGAAATATTCAATATATGGACATCGAGCCAGAGGAGATTGAGGGAGATCCAGCACC
>NW_021350274.1:0-1398 GCF_001605985.2 Dendrobium catenatum | reverse complement strand
AAACTTACTGGAGAGAAATCTTATCATATCAACTGCTTATCACATCGTTTAACTACCACTAATGAAATAAGAATGTGACTATTCAAAGTAGAAATTAAAGTAGATTTTCTGCAAACCATGGATGGTTAGTAACATGAAGCTGGATGTATTGATATGTTATTTTAAGAATGCAGCTTCTTGTATAATGTACCACCCATTCTTTTTATTTCATAAGTGGTAGTCATATCATTTATGTATCCTCTCCGACCATGATTGTATTTGTCATGGAAGGAGAAGGAATGCAACTTCACAGCTAGTCATCACATTGGTTGTTTGCATCCTCGTGCTTTTTATCATGATGGCCATCTATTTTGTCAGTCTATCATTTGACTAGCTTTGGTGTAAAATAATTGTTAGTCACTGATTGATCTTTTCTTCAAGTTTTTGTCTCTTTATTGACTTTCAATACCCCTCCAAATCAAGAAGCAATCTCTCTTGTTTTTATATCATATATTTGTTTGTATAATGCCCTAATGATCAATGCTCAGATAACAACTTGATTTGTAGCCAATCTATTAATTTTATAACACAAGTCTATGCTAACAAACTAGAAGACTCGTAAAATTTTAAAGAAATTTTCAGGACATTCTATATTAACATATTAATCAATTAAAGCTTATCCCGAGCATAGTTTCATGTTGTAGATCACTTTTCCTCTCAGATTATGACCTCTCCTTGTTGTTCACATCAAAATTCCTTCAGTTTTTTAGTGTAATCCGAGTTGGCTAGCAAGCAATTTATGTATATAGGCCTTTTTATTGCTGCAGATAGCAATCCACATTCATCTCCTCAACATACGGAAGCCGTCCAGGTGCTGGACATTAAAATAATTATTTCTCTGCCTCAAGTTATCTGAAAACAGCAAACAGTATTGTTTTTCGCTTGCTATATAGGTTGCGGACAGTGTCCAGAAAGAAGAAATCAACAGCTGCTACTACTACTGTAGCTGCAGTACCCATAAACAAACTCCATGACCATATCTTCAAATAGCAAACTAGATAAGTTCAATTTAAATAAAATGTAAATACAACATTTTATCCTAATCCAAAAATTAAAATTCAAAACATCTTTAAAACAATTCAAACTTTATCCTTACCTAGCCATAACCTAAATTTTAATCCAGTGAGTGAAATTTTCTTGCCTCAATTCAAATTATTGATCTGTCTTCATCAATAGACTCTCGATTGTGTCCTCTTTAATCTCAATGGTATGATTTAAAAAAAAAAAAAAATCAATATCAACGCACTCTCCATCAAGGGATAAGACCATTGGACCATTAAATTTTCAAAAAACACGATCTATTTAATCTATTTCATATTTTGATCCCAAGATTACCAATCCTCTCTAGTGAAAATTTCC
>NW_021350273.1:0-252 GCF_001605985.2 Dendrobium catenatum | reverse complement strand
TCTTCCCTTTCCTTGGTTCCCAAAATTATCTTGAATGATATTGATAAATTATGCAAGAATTTTATATGGAGTAAATGTGTGGGAGAAATGGAATGCACTATGTTAGTTGGGATAGATTATGCAGACCGAATTCTCAGGGAGGTAGAGGATTGGTGCCAAGTGTGAAGAAAGCTGGACCTCTTAGAGCTAAGCTAGCATGGAAGTATTTTCAAGACAAAGATGCATTAATACATAAGCACCTTGTACCTAAAT
>NW_021350272.1:0-238 GCF_001605985.2 Dendrobium catenatum | reverse complement strand
CCTATAGTTAATTACCCCTCCCGATCACGAGAGAGAAGTTTCGATTAAAGCTAGTCGTCGATCATATATATAGAGAATACGTGTTATCTAGCATATAGTAGTAGCATGTGTATAGAAATGTGAAAATTGGAAGGTTGAAAGATTTGACATTTAAAAATTGGAAATTACACCATATTGTACTTAAAGCAGGTGATGGGGGAATGGATGATAGACCCGATCAAGATCCCATGGTTCCGTC
>NW_021350271.1:0-567 GCF_001605985.2 Dendrobium catenatum | reverse complement strand
GCTATCTTGGAGTAAATTGAGCTTACTCTTACTCTACCCGCATTCAGATTATTTATTGTGGACCTCTTGATCTTATTCCTCCATGTACCTTAAAAAAATCCTACACCATTGCCGATGGTCACCACCGTCGGTTGCCACCCTCTCCACCGCCGTTGACTGCCAACCACCCCGACCACAACTTTTTTTTGCGTTTATATTGTATTTACTTTACGTCATACCAAATAAAAATAAATAAACTAACGTATTTACTTTACATTCATCCAAATAACCCTAATATATATATATTTTTAAGTAAGCAAACAACCACTTAGGATAATTTTAAAATATTATAATTTTGTAATTTGAAGTTCAGTGTTAGTGAAATAAATTGCAGAATTTTCTTAAAATCATGTTTAAAAATATTTTCATAATGTTGTGAATTAAAATATAATTTATTTACATAATTTTATTTTTCAAAAACATATTTATAACTTATTAGAAATATTAGAAAAATCTGCACCATCGTTTATGTCACCATTCAATTTCTTGAGAAACTCATTTTATTCTAATCAAACAAAATTGATGTAG
>NW_021350270.1:0-357 GCF_001605985.2 Dendrobium catenatum | reverse complement strand
ATGAAGTATTCATAATAATTAGAATAATAAAAAAAGTATGACTAATTAATTAAATTTTACATTTTATTTACATTAAAATAAGTTTAATGGTAATAAAGCTCATCTTGACAAATTTTGAAGAAGGATGTTCACTTTCAAAAATTATTTTCCATTTTTTTCTTTTTCTTATATTTTTATTTTTTTAAAATTAGTTAAGAATATGTATGATGGGCATAAAATTATATTTTTATTGACTAAGGCTATGTTTGAGACAATTTTTTTGTTGTTTTTTAAAACAACTTTTTAGTACAAAAAATTTTTAAATTAGAAATTTTGTACTAGAAAGCCATTTTAAAAGTATTAAGAAAACTGTCACAA
>NW_021350269.1:0-275 GCF_001605985.2 Dendrobium catenatum | reverse complement strand
ATTACATACAAATGACCTTGTTTCTCTCTTACTAAATGATGTTGTGAATTTGCAAAAGATTCTCCAACATGTTTTTTAAATTTAGACTTCTTAACTATATGGTGCTTTGCAAGTTTAGAAGAGGACGATTCAATTGTTTACTTAAGAAGGGGATTCTTGGTTTTTTAGTTAAACCTTGTGCTAAATTATGCTCCCAAATCTTTTGGTTCTTGGTTAGACCAAAAGGAGATGACTCCAAAATTAGATAATTGGTTGAGAATTGCAAAATATTTCTT
>NW_021350268.1:0-369 GCF_001605985.2 Dendrobium catenatum | reverse complement strand
TGAGCGCAAGCACTCATAGTTAATTACCCCTCTTAATACGTAATAGAGAACTCTCGATTAAGGATGAATAAATTTTAGATAAATTTTTATTCTCAATTGTGGGGAAGATGAAGGTAAAACCCGATCAAGATCCCATGGTTCCGTCGTCCTGGGTATACCATAGATTTCAGTCTACCAACACTAATAATCATTGACCGTAGTATCCAGGGAATCTGATTAGCAGCCATGTCACGACCCGACCCGATCCGGAACGGATCCCGCTCGCACCGGGCCGCGACAAAAACTTTTATCCAGGATCTGGCTTTGGAGTTGGTTCCTGAACTGAATCTTCTAAATTACTCAACTCAACAGACACACAACCACAGAGCT
>NW_021350267.1:0-358 GCF_001605985.2 Dendrobium catenatum | reverse complement strand
CATTCCTCCACTTCAACCATCCAACTTGAATTCTGCTAATAATCACTATAGGAAAATCCCTTATTACCGGCGGACAAAATCCGCCGGAACACATGGATAATCCGACGGAACCATAAGTTTCCGTCGCACTTTTTGGCGGAAATGCATACGCCGGTTTTGGCCGCGTCGATAAAGTATTTCCGGCGGGAAATTTGCAACGGAAATTTCTCCGGCGCATGTTCCAACGAACTACCGACGAAAAAATGGATCGTTTTCGACGTTAAAAAACGTCTTAATTCCGGCGCCATTTCCGCCGGTAATTATCGTCGCATTATGCGCCGGACATTACCGGCGGATATAACGCCGCAAAGTGCATGCA
>NW_021350266.1:0-219 GCF_001605985.2 Dendrobium catenatum | reverse complement strand
CTTCTTTTTTGGCATATTTGAAAGCTATACATAAATTATTAATTTAGTAGATGTAATAATTTTAAACTTATATTTTGACTTAAAATTTGAAATAACTTATTTACTTTAAAATTAATTTTTGAAAATTTTGGAATAATTTTAAAATATTTTACTTTTTTGAAATTAAAATTAAATAATTTAAATTTGTATATATTGAATTGAATATAAGTATTGATTTAT
>NW_021350265.1:0-240 GCF_001605985.2 Dendrobium catenatum | reverse complement strand
GAGCTCGAGTCAGGGGGTGTTCGAGTCGAGCTCAACTGCCAAATACTGAGCTTGAGCTCATACTCGAGTCGAGCTCAAACAATGAGCTTGAGCTCGACTTGTCTGAGAGAGAGAGAGAGAGAACTATGTATTTGGTGATACTAGAACAACCAAAAAAATTGGTAGGAGTTTTATTAAGAATTTTAATATTTGTATGTAGCTCATTTTAGATTTAAACGAGAATTTGACTTTTAATATGAC
>NW_021350264.1:0-1305 GCF_001605985.2 Dendrobium catenatum | reverse complement strand
CGGGTCAGGTCCGAGTTCGCATTTTCGCCCGTTTACCTACCCGGGTCAGGGTAGGATCGACATGTTTGAATCTGTGTCAGTTCCAGATTCGACTCAAACCCGACCTGTGACCCGAAATTGACACCCCTAAATTTATACTATTTGTGAGAGAGCAACAAATTTTCCACTAGTGCAATTCGAGCTTAAGGTATTATGGTGCAAACTGCAAAGAGAAGCATGACCTTTTCGTGCTTATATTTCTACCAATTATAACATTGGTATATATCATTGATATCATAATGTTGGAAAAATCTCTTTTAATGATTAAAGATCATATGATTGATCAATAGCAGAGAAATTATTAATGCTTAATGTGGCAATGATCTATAGTTTGTTGAACTACAAATAGAACTATTTTTACGGAACCAATTACAATATTAACAAAGCTAGAACTAAAATTTAAATGCAAGATTGGCCTTTTTTTGGGTAATCAATTTTATTATATGATTGGAACTTACCTAAGTACAAAATGATCAAACTAAGTGATGTTGCATAGAAAAAGGAAAATGAGCTTCGTTAGTGCTGGTGAATCAAAGTGGACTTCACTTGGCTATTGCAATGACAATAACATAAACAAAATCAATTACTCATCTTTCTTAAGAACATTTTCTACAATATTCAACTAATGAATGAATTCAACTTCTATTCACTAGTTCTCATAGATTCAAAAAAAATGTTCATTTTTTTCATCAAGAATCATATCATCTTAAGAATTATGCCTCAATTTTCTTAATTTTATCATTAAGAAAAAGATTATTTGTAGATTTATTACTAAAATAGTGTTCTTCATCCTTTCATACTACTAATGCTTTATGAATGAGAAAAAATGGCTTATTAATTTCAATTTTCTTGTAATTCTATGAAGTTTGAAAAAAATTGTTTACATTCAGTCTCAAGAAAATATCAATTGGTCCCTAATATTATGATCCAACCAATCTCTTATTTAAATAATGGCCGGAATGCAAATATTTTTTTCCTCTTTTTTTTTTTTAATTTTAACTATTTAGAGAAATTAGAGGGCCAATGAGTTGATTATATCATGGTAAGCGATGACGACTTTTTTTTTGGAATAATTATAAGAAAAAATCGATTAAGTAATTGAAAATAAGAGACTTAATTTTAAAATGAATTCCAAATTTGTAGAAGAAACTTTTTTATTGTGTAAAAAATTAATATTTTTAACATATTTTTCTTATAAACAAAGTAATTTTAGATTTTCAATAAAAATATCATGTAATTAAAGACAATGATATTTTTACTAGGTTT
>NW_021350263.1:0-2473 GCF_001605985.2 Dendrobium catenatum | reverse complement strand
TCTTTAATTTTATTTTAAAATATTAAGATTAATTTGACACTAATTTCAAAACAAGTTCAACAATTTTCAAACTAATTAGATACAGCATCATTTTTCTTCAATCGCAATGAAAATGAAATACAAACCTTAGGTGTTGGAGCTGAACCAAAGGAGTTAGATGCATCCGGTAGACGATACTCATTCATTATCCAATCCGTCTTCGTACCACGCGGCGCTCGACCACGATAATAAACGAGAGTCTTCTTCAACCCAATAAGCCTTCTAGGATCCACCGAGCTTCGAATGTGCCGGTCAGACCCAGTTGCTTTCCAAAACCCTCTCTCCGTGGTCCGGTTCGGCCGCCCCCCATTGCCCTGCCTACGATCCCTTGGCACAAAAAAATACCATTCCCTCTCTCCCATCTTCGCCATCGCTACAAACCAACCCATAAGATTAATTAACAAACCCTTAATTGAAAAAGAAGAAGAAGAAAAAACCTAGTATGGGTTTATCAAATTCTAATACCTGGGAGATCCCAGGGGTCGTAGAGATAGAGATTGACGGTTGTGATGATGTCGACGTTGAGCTTCTTGCCGGCGGCGGCTCGCCGGAGATAGAAATCCAGTATTTCTTCCTCCGTCGGGTGGAATCTGAATCCAGGCAGCTCTATCTCTGATCCTTTTCTCTCCATCCTTCTGTGCGAAAACAGCGAAATGAGAACAGGGAAGTAGAAATCCTCGGCGTAGGCTTGGTTTATATAAAGCAGAAGCTATGATGGGGCCCACAGTATTCTGAAAAATTTTGGATTAACTTGAAATTGATGTTTTTCTTCAAGATTGGTGAAATATAAAATTTTTATATTTAATATTAATTTAAAAAAAAACATAAGAATTTTTTAAAAATTATTATGATATATTTATAATGAATATATTTTTTAATTCCATCCATATTTTGACAAGAAATATTAAATAATATATATGATAAAATTATATTTTTTATTTTATATTAAATTTAAAATTAAAAATTAAAATATTAATCAAAATAATAAAATATTAAAATATACAAAATAATAACAAAAATTAATGTACTTATCTCCTATGTGATTTAGACTCCACAAAATTTTTCTCCATTATTTTATTAAGCTTACATTTTTATTTAATCTAATAAAAATCATTTTTTTACAATTTTTTCTATCTAATAAAATCAATTTCTAATAATTTCTAATCTTTTTAGGTCTATCCCTAACTTCTTAACATAATATAGATTAAGGCTTCGTCTTTGGGACGACTTTTTTTTACAATTTTCTTAAAGTAATTTTTTCAATATAAAAATTTAAAAAGATGCTTTAAGAAATATTAAAGTTGTTTTAAGAAGCAGTAATAAAATTTCCAATTAAATTTTGATATGCTATTCTCATAATCGAGCATTAGAAGACTGATGAAAAGATAACTCTCTAATCTTATTGTTAATGAAGCTACTCCAATCTTTTTAATGATATTTAGCACCAGTAAAATATTACAGTAGTCAACCAAACATCTTATAGTTATTATAAAAAAAAAATTATAAAAAAAATTTATATCCAAAATTCTGAAGTTATGATAAAATTCAGAATATTAACCCAATTTCCCAAAAAAAAAAAAAAGAATATTTAACCAATATTTTTCGCATTATGAGCGGGCCATTGGGTTTTTTTTGGGGCCAATTGTTGCTACGTGGCGGATGGCGGGGATTGCTGTGGTAGGTCGCCTAGGTGGGCCCACGCGGTTAGGAAAACAACGGAGAAAAGCCGGACAAAAATTTCTATTAAGAACTCGTTGTCCGGAAGAATAAAAGAACCATACGTTTCACATGCAAATGGAGCGTGGCCCTTTCACAAAAAAATTTATTCATTTAATTATTATAAAAAAAAATTCCATAAATAATATTTATAATGAATTAATCCGAATAATTGAGTTAAATTTTTTTATGTATTGTTGCGGGATAGAATATACGTGGCGGTAGAGTTTTTATAATTTACATCCGAGAACAGTTATAACGAATAATTCAGCCAACACACAAATAAAAGATAAAAGTACCACCATATTTTACGTGAAATTCTGAAAAGGGTAAAAACCATGTGGTTGCGCCCCAGCTGAAAAAGGTTCCACTAGTATACGGTTGAGAATACAAAAGGTTGATTCGTCCCACAAGTTAGGACGATCAGATTACAATGAGTTTCTCATTAATTTAAATTCAGTTACAAAGTTGTGCAGAGTTCCGGCGTCTCCCGAAAATCCGGCATAATTCCGGCTTTGTTCAGGCGGCGGGAAGAACTCTGGCAGTGGTCGAGCAGGAGCTGATTCTCCTTCTCCTTCTCCTTCTCTTCTTCTTCCCTTCTTCTTGCTTCTTCTTCTTGCTTCCCTCCTCTCAAATTGTGATACGAACTTTCCAACAGCACTTCGGGTGCTCGATTTGGGATCATTTGGGCTCGGATTGAGTTGAATTTGGTGTCGTT
>NW_021350262.1:0-261 GCF_001605985.2 Dendrobium catenatum | reverse complement strand
CTTGAGTAGATCTAAAACGGAATATATGGAGTGTAAGAGAGATCTCCTCCAAATCACTGGTATGACTATCAAATGTCTTTCGTGAAGCGACCCACCTAGAATTAGAATTGGCCTACTCGTAATAAAGTACCTCGGAGATGCAGTCGAGCTACCTGCACCTGTCTGGTCTTGGCAAGGTGTGAATTACGGTTAAGGTGGGAGAGCCATACCCTTAGAACAGGCTCGAAGGAGCTATCCATACAGTGACGGCATTTAAGTTGA
>NW_021350261.1:0-224 GCF_001605985.2 Dendrobium catenatum | reverse complement strand
GTTAAGAGTGACCTCATACAAAAATGAGGTCAACACCCCTCCGATTTAGATCTACATTCAACACGGCAATCTTCGGGTTGTCGACTGGGCTGTTGATCGAGGATCGGGTTCCTCATAGGCTTTGTGCCTTTGTTTGTGAATTTTCTTGATTTTAGGCCTTGAAGGCAGAATATGAATGCATTAAAATAAATATTCCGACCACATTCGTGACCGTATATTTATCT
>NW_021350260.1:0-213 GCF_001605985.2 Dendrobium catenatum | reverse complement strand
TGATTTTTCTGGAAAACTGTGATATGCTAATTCATTGCATAGTCATTTTTTTTGAAGCATCAAATTCATTGAATTGAATTAAAGACCATTTAACTATACTGGAAAACCTCTATCAATTATAGTTTTAGAATTTTAGTGCTCACAAAAAGTAGTTTGACCTTACATTAATATTTCTTTTCTATAATCACTTTTTGAAGGATTATTTTGTGTTGA
>NW_021350259.1:0-286 GCF_001605985.2 Dendrobium catenatum | reverse complement strand
AATTTTTAAACCTTCCAAGATTAGATACAATCTTTTCTATAGGTTGCTTTCTTTTCTTAGAAGACGCCATTTAGTTCGTTGAGTTAGGTATAAGTGCCCACTTGATGGCATCCTTTCTTTTGGACTAGAAAGAAGATTCTAGTCTTATCAAAATCATATTCAAATCAGAATCACATTGAAAATCTCTATTCATGTCAAACTACATTCAAATTACTAAAACATCAATGCCGACATCAACTTCAAAATCACTGAATCAACTCAAATTTTTGTCAACTTTCATTTTGAT
>NW_021350258.1:0-3683 GCF_001605985.2 Dendrobium catenatum | reverse complement strand
GTAGTGGGATAAAGGCTTGATGTTGTTGTTGTTGTTAATGGCACGCAACCAGCCTTTAATGACAATAAAACACATCCTACGTGTGAGCATTATTGAAAAAAAGTTCACGCAAAAGATGTTTACTAGGGAATGCATGGAAAAAACCGGTATATTGTAAGTCTACTCAAGAAAGAAACAGTTGTGTAAACAACATCAAAATCGAGGATCAGACTACTGTAGTGTGAAGTTCTTTAAGCAAACAATAGAGGTACTGCAGACAGCGATTTAGTAAACTCTCCTGAACTTCTTTATTGCAGAAACCTTTTTCCATGATTCATAATGACATTGGGGGATCATTTAGAGTTAACAACATCACTGGCTCTAGATGGCATCCCATTCATTCACAATAGGATTATTTGGCTACTTCTTACACAGGAAAATTTGAAAGTTGAACTAATATCTCATAACACAACAAATTGGTTCAAACTCAACTCCAAGAAAAAATACAAGAACCCAAGATAGACAAGGGAAAAGAATATATCACATTACACTTAGTTCATGTCTCCTCGAGTAAATAATAGTGCTTCGAAGTTCTTGCATTGACACCCATCAACAGAAGTCTTAAAATGGAAAAGCCCACACATGCTGGAAGTTGCAAAGTCATTGATATTATTTAATATTGCTCCTAAACATTTTTACGGTGAGGTAGTCCAACCACAAATGAATATTAGTTTTGGGAACCCGTGATAGCTGAACTTGACGAAGCTTCTCAACCACAACCATGATCTCAATTTCAATCTCAATCTAGGTCACAAATTGAACCAATCAAGTCACCATCCCTTCTTGAATCTAAGGCATACCTTGAACCCAAGGATCGTATTCAAGCATCTCAAACACGTCCAGCCCGAAGCAAACACAAGAAAAAAAAGAGAAAGAACTGCCTCTTTATTTGAGGAAATAGAAAACTCTGAAGGAAATTGGAGACCGCTGCACAAAATCAAAGCAGACCCAAGGGTCTCAACCGAGCTCAAGAACTCTGGAAACTTATACAGGTAACACTGACTAAATCAAGTTCCATTGAGCCAAACATTAATCTCTTACGGCGGTTCCTCCTGAACCGCCTCAGCCCAAAAGGGAAGGGCCGGCCATGGTTTATCAAAGGAGGCAATTTCGCCTCCTTTCTTGCCCAAATTGAATTACCGCCTAAGGGTGGGGTTCACGGGATTTGAATTTATTTGAAAATTATTTTTATGAAAGATTTGAGGAGGTGGAAAAAGTCTTTAAATAGGAGAGGTAAGAGGAAGGGAGAGGCATGCAAGTATTGTTTTCTTCTTGGAGTTTCTTGGGTGTTTTGGGCTCTAGACTTTCTCGTCTAGAGATTTGGGAGAGACGATCCTCCACTCGAATTGAGGATCACTTGTATCTTGATTTCGTATTGCTTTTGCTTTGTTTCCCTTGTTGCAATTTAGTGATTTGGGGCTGATTTCGCCCAGATTTTGGTTGAATTCTCGCTGTTTTGTCTCCAATTAGTGATAGGTTTGCTTGCAAACTCAAGTATTCCCTTGGGGTTACTTGCGAACTCAAGTATTTCCTATCAAATTGGTATCAGAGCGAGTCTCGGGACCGGTGGAGGGATGATTTCAACAAATTCCAGCAGTTTCCTTCTCTTCAAATAGAAAGAAGTTGCTGAATTTTACTCCAAAAACCTGTTTTTTTTTTGTGAATTTACAAAAGCCGGATTGTGATGGCGGCCAAAAAAGTGGATGAATTGGAGGAAAGACTTGAAGGGGAGATGAATCAAATCAAAACGACGGTGGAGGAAAGGATTTCCTCCATGGAAGGAGAAGTCGCCGACCTCCGAGATATGATGAAAAAAATGTTGGAGATTCAAAATCAAGCAGCGGCATCAGTGGCAAAAAGGATGAAGGGAAAAAATAAGAACTCTGAAATCCGTAGATGAGGTGGAAATTATGGAAGGGGAGGGAAGAAGACCCCATCTGGAGCCTTTCCAGAGGGAAGAAAGAGGAGGATATGGGGAACGCCATGAGGGATACTACGGCCGCCGAGGTGCTGATTTTGAAGAAAGAAAGGGGGATTTCGAAGGAGGTTGGGGATATGGTAGAGTAAGGGAAGATCGGGAAACCTGGGGTGCACCCAGCACTTGGGAGAGGGGAAACTATGGAAGGATCAGGGGAAACGGTGGTGACCAGAAGGAGAGGAAGTTGAAGATGCCCATATTTGAAGGAGAAGACGCATATGGGTGGATTTACAAATTAGAGCGATACTTTGTCGTCAATGGGTTGACGGAGGAGGAGAAGCTGACAGCCGCAGGACTATGCTTAGAAGGGAAAGCTCTGTCATGGTTCCAGTGGAGAGATCAAAGGAGGTCGATCAGAAACTGGAGGGAATTCAAAGACCGCATAATAGAACGATTCCAAACCGATCGGGGAGGAGACTTCTATGAGCAGTTCTTTGCCCTGACACAGGAGGGATCAGTAGCAGACTACCAGGAACAGTTTGAGCATCTAGCCAGTAGGGTGGAGAGACTCTCCGATACAGTATTGGAGGGAAATTTTATGAAAGGGCTGAAGGCGGAGATCCGAGCAGCAGTTAAGGTTTTGATGCCCCGTGACTTGGGAGAGGCCATGAAGTTGGCCCAATTGGTGGAAAATCAAAGGAATTTAGATAGGGGAGACAGGAGTAGCAGCACCGGTGGCACTTACAGGATGACGACCACCCATCTAGTACCTAAAGGTTCTGCAACAGGAGGGAACCGAGAGGCCACCAAGGAAAAGGCAGGAGGAGGGAGCGGGGGAAATTTCAAGCGGTTAACGGAGAAAGAAATGCAGGAAAAGAGGGCTAAGGGGTTATGCTTCAGATGCGAGGAAAGGTACACACCAGGGCATCGGTGCAAGGACCGAACTCTTCAGGTTCTCACCGTCTGTGATGACGAGGAAACTGAGGGGGGAGGTGAGGAGGAGATAGAGGAAGAGATGGATGAGAAGCTACACTTGGATCTAGCTGAGGTTTCCCTGAACTCGGTGGTAGGGTTCACTACGAATCATACCATGAAAGTGAAGGGAGAGATAGAGGACAGGGAAGTAGTGGTGCTGATTGATTGTGGGGCTACTCACAATTTCATTTCCACCCAGGTCGTCGATCAATTGTGAGTGAAATTGATGGATACCGGCTGTTACGGGGTGATGATGGGTACAGGAAAGGTGGAGAAAGGTCAGGGGATTTGCAGAGGAGTGCGACTGACAATCCAGGGGATACAAGTGAGGGAAGATTTTCTTCCGCTAGAATTGGGAAGTACAGACGTCATCCTGGGGATGAAATGGCTGCAAACGTTGGGGGACACCAAAGTGAATTAGGAACACTCACGATGGAGTTGACGTTGGATGGGAGGAAGGTGGTGATTAAGGGAGATGCGGGGCTTTCTAAATCCTTGGTTTCTCTTAAAACAATGGTGAGGGATATTCGATTGGTGGGCGGAGGATATCTAGTAGAGCTACACAGTTTGGAGGGAGAGAGTTTGGAGGAGGGAGGAGACATACCCCACTCCATTCAGCCGTTGATTCAGCAGTTCCAGGAGGTGTTCCAGCCACCTCAGGGATTACCACTGCAGAGGGAACAGGAGCATGCCATAGTATTGAAGGAGGGAGTATCGCCCATTAGTGTACGGCCTTACCGCTACCCTCAGT
>NW_021350257.1:0-215 GCF_001605985.2 Dendrobium catenatum | reverse complement strand
TACTGTTCATCCAGCTCTTTGAGTTTCTCACCAAATCTCTTCAAAATTTCTTCCTGTTCCTTTTCGAACTGTTGTTGTAAATACCTTTTGTACTTCTCGAATTTTTGATCACATAGGAACATGTGATACTAAAGCTTGTATAGACGATCTTGAAGTGGATCCGTTGAGTCACCTTCTGTAGAAATTCATCTGTCCAATGGAAGTGGGACATCAGG
>NW_021350256.1:0-237 GCF_001605985.2 Dendrobium catenatum | reverse complement strand
TCCTTTGCTTGAGTGATCTTTAAGTGTAGGGCAATCAATTCTCACATGTCCAGGCTTCCTGCATTCAAAACAAACAATATCAGAAGATCCTTTACCATGTTTATGATCCTTACCTTTTCTCCAACTTTAATGATGCTTTTGTTTCTTCCTTAGAAAGCTTTTAAATTGCCTTGTGATGAAGGAAACTTCATCGCTTTCAAACCCGGAAGATTTAGAATCCGATTTGTGCGCCTTCAG
>NW_021350255.1:0-203 GCF_001605985.2 Dendrobium catenatum | reverse complement strand
CTAAAATTTTTCCTTATATTAGTCAAGCTCCAAAATAGGCCCAAGTGAGTTGAGCATGTTGACTCCCTCAAGCATGTTCCTCCACTAGTTGCAGGCAAACTCCTAAGAAACCCTTACAAACGTCGAGTGTCCTCATCATTGCCTAAAAGCTACCTTTGAAGCACCCATGAAGAAATTTATGAGCATACAATTATTGTCTTACA
>NW_021350254.1:0-249 GCF_001605985.2 Dendrobium catenatum | reverse complement strand
GTTCAGGTTCTATTTCAATGAAGTTCTCATTTGAGTTTAAGTCTTATGAAACCTTGTTTGATTCATGTTAGAGTTCACTTGTATATGATTTCAATTTAGTTCATTTAGCTTTGTTCAATAGTCTCCAATTCGAGCTCAAGTTCAAGTCCCCTGTTGTTCATACAAGTCTTCTGCATATTTAGTTCAAGTTCTGTGCACTTCTGTTCAAGTACAAGTCTTCTGTATTGTTGCCCAAATGATGTCTTCAAA
>NW_021350253.1:0-205 GCF_001605985.2 Dendrobium catenatum | reverse complement strand
CCAACCACTTTCTCAGAAATACTAATACTCACTTTCAGATTGGAGAGTCTAACACCTTACTCAAAGATGCTAGGATAATTCAGTATGTCCTTCGCACCTCAATTCTTCCAAAAGTTGTTGATCGCATTCATTTAACTCCACTTCTTTTGATCTCCACTTTTTATAATTTGGCTCATCATGAATTCAATGCCACTGATTTGAATTT
>NW_021350252.1:0-258 GCF_001605985.2 Dendrobium catenatum | reverse complement strand
GAATTCCATAATAGGGATCAATAAAGATAATTGGCAGAGTGGAAGAAAATGCTGGTCTCAAGCCTCTAAGTTCTAAATTATAAAAAGGAATCCTAAAATACAAGAGAAAAAATATTAGTCCATATCTTCTTTGACAAAAGCATAATTATATTATAGCACTTTCGCCTTGGTCATCCAAATATTATTTAACTAAAAAAATTATTCCCCTCCCCTTTCCAAAATAATCCTGAAATATTTTAAGAGTGAAATTTATTAATT
>NW_021350251.1:0-385 GCF_001605985.2 Dendrobium catenatum | reverse complement strand
TTGTAATCTACAAAAACACTAGTAGAACTTTACAACTGGGCGAGGCCCCGTGGTTTTTTTCCTTTTTGGATTTTCCACGTAAAAACCCTGGTGTTCATTTTTCTTTTCTGTTTGTGTGCGGAATACTCGTGCAACGCTAAGATGAATATTTTCTAACTCTACTGCCGCGTATATTCTAGCACGCAACACGTAACAAAAAAAATCTAGATATATTCTCCAATTCGAAAAAAATATCATTTGTGAGCAATGCAGAGTCAATATTGACGTCGCACTATTCACATCACCAAAATGACGCAAGTTTTCGTGTTCGGTTGGAGCAACTCACGAAAAGTAAATGCTTGTTTAACGTTCGATTGGAGATGACCTGATGTCATCATTCTTTTAT
>NW_021350250.1:0-349 GCF_001605985.2 Dendrobium catenatum | reverse complement strand
GATAGGATTAGTATGGCTTGCCTCAATCTAGATTTTTCTTTATAGGCATTACAACATCAATAGAGAGATATTTCTGAAGAGCAGATCAAACTTCTGAGCATATCAACTAAGCTTAGAGCTTTGAGATAGAGGGAGTAGGCTCTTCTAGTAAGGCATTAGGAGATTAAAGCAACAACTGCTTAAGTTGAGGAGGACTTCCTTTCGATAACTATTGAGGCTGAGCATTTGGAGGACAAAATTTCCATTTTCTTTGAGGAGTTTGACTTAGCACATCACCAGATGGAGTTTGCACAGGGGAAGTGAGCGATGCTGTATGACCATTTATTCAGAGTCAGATGGCAGATCAATA
>NW_021350249.1:0-327 GCF_001605985.2 Dendrobium catenatum | reverse complement strand
CTTTATCCTCTTCATTTTCTTATTCTTATCCTTGGATATGTACTTGCCAAATGTGAACTTTTAGTCTTTATTGCTTCAACCTTTCTTCCACTCATACATTATATGAGAAATGACCAAATTTAGAGATTGTTTGTCATTTTGATAGTTATAGCTAATCTTAAATCGACTAAATTAAGCACAAAGTAATATCAAAATAAAATGTAAGAGTAAACCCCCATATAGTTTAAGCTTGTGTATTTAATTTTGAAGCAAGGGATACATCTTCATGATATACTCTCTTATTATTTTCTTCTTTTCATATATCTCATATAAATCAAGCTAGTCAAA
>NW_021350248.1:0-238 GCF_001605985.2 Dendrobium catenatum | reverse complement strand
AATCGTATTTTCACATTCTTCATTAAAATGTTTAGCAAAATACCTCATCCACCTTTGTTGAATATTATCTTTTAAGAAAAGTACTTTTTGCACTACAGGAAAAACACCGAAATCCGGCGGTTACACTAGATTAGCCGACGGTTTTATGGACTACCGGCGGCTTTACGACGGTTTTCCAGCCGCCGGAAAAAATCGCGTAGGAAACATGTACCGGCGGTTTTTTACCGGCGGTTTATGT
>NW_021350247.1:0-317 GCF_001605985.2 Dendrobium catenatum | reverse complement strand
CCCGTAACTCTCACATAGCTGAAATTGTGCTTTGCTGGACCGTCTCCCTCCTTTTTCTACTCTAATTACTTTCCTAAAACCAAACAAAGGATTTAGGAAATAATTCCACCGCCCCACTCCATCTGCCGCCTCCCCATCTCCTTCTTAATTGCTTGTGAAATCTGTCCAGAACTATAACTTGTTCCTTTGGCTAGATTTTCCAAGCCCCACCATTGCTAGCCGTGACTCTCAAAGTCCCAACCTAGGTTGTTTCTGATGTAGAACGAGAGCGGACTTTGCTAGGGAACTTCAGATTTTTATTCAAAATCTGAGAGAAA
>NW_021350246.1:0-770 GCF_001605985.2 Dendrobium catenatum | reverse complement strand
TGGGCTCGGGAGCCGAGCTTATTGCGCTCATGAGTCGAGCTCGAGCTCTAACTAGAGCTTGTTTAGTAAATGAGATTGAGTTCGAGCTTGAGCCCAACTCGGGTCCTGAGCTTGTGAGTCGCCTCAAATATTATTATTTTTATTTATTAAATTTGAATATTAAAGAAGATCTAGGCATAATATATGTACAATGCATTTAATGTTAAATATTAAAGCATTTAATATTAAATAAACTGGCTTTGGACGGGCAAACCTATTAAATTAGCTTATATCTAATGTTAAATATGTTGTTATTTAATATTAAATGTTAGAGCATTTGTTACTGCAGAAAAGCTATAGCTTTACCCTTAAATATTTTTATTAGTGCATAAATGACAGGTCCAGCTGGGTGGAAAAACCAAAACCTTTTGCCTCCTTAAAACGGGGTGAGAAAATCAAAACAGAATGGAAAATCCCAACGGAATATTAAATCTAAATTATATTGAAATTTATAATATTACACATGTAATATAAAGACAATTTTAATCCTTCCTTCATTATATTTAAACTTAAAAAATGTTTTCTCGTGAATTTAAGACACGTAATTCTTCTTGAACTGTTGGTTGAGAGCTTTGATTACCAACTAAGAGATCTTGAGTTCGAGTATTGTGTATGTGTTGTGTGTGAATTTGTCTTGATTGATCTAAATCTCCCCCACCGTTAGGAATATAAGTCAACTTCAATGCTTCGTTCATTATATTTAAACTTAAAAAATGTATGCTCATTAAAAT
>NW_021350245.1:0-217 GCF_001605985.2 Dendrobium catenatum | reverse complement strand
CCGCCCACAACCGCCAGCCAGTCCTGCTTGTGCCTGCTCGGGTAATGCCCATGAGATTCAAACTCTACTCTCTTTGAATGTCTTCAAACACCCAACTACTCAGTTGTAGAGAAAAATATATTTAAAGTGTGTCTCTTTTATATTTAAACTACAATTCTGGGAAAATTAGAATTAATAATTAATTAAAATTATAAATTACTAATTAATTAGATCAATT
>NW_021350244.1:0-323 GCF_001605985.2 Dendrobium catenatum | reverse complement strand
TAAGGAACGTAACGGCACTGGCCATAACCGGTATTTCGTGGTGTCATTTGGCGGCAAAACCACTCAGTTCAGAGGGCCCCGGGTCATAACCGTTTATCCTGCGGAGTCATTTGCCGACAAAACCGCCGGTTAGAGGACACGTACCATGTCCTTACTGGCAGGAGACTGGTTTGAGAATGGATCCTAGTGATATTTTCAACTAGGCATTTAGCTCTTTTGTGAGCTGAAATAAATTTTTATTTGTCTACCTCGGCAAACTGTTGCGGAGGGTGGATGGATTTTGCTCAAAATGGATTATTCATTGAACAAAAGTCCATAAACTA
>NW_021350243.1:0-236 GCF_001605985.2 Dendrobium catenatum | reverse complement strand
AAGAATTACATTAAAATTAGGGGAAAGCTTTTTTTTTCATTTTTTAATTTTTTTTTTTAACTAAATATCATTAAAAAAATTAAAACAAAATATAATAAACTACAAAACTTTCTCCCCCATTGACATTATCAAAAAGAAGAGATAAAATAAAATATAAAATAACAACATAATAACGAAACAAAAACATACAATTAAAAATAGTTAAACATACAAAACAGATAGAAAAAAAACATACA
>NW_021350242.1:0-824 GCF_001605985.2 Dendrobium catenatum | reverse complement strand
CTCTTGAGTCAATTGTAATCTTTGGTGTGACTAATGCTAAGTAACCCGACACACACACACATATGAGAAACTTAGAATTTCTATTTTTACTCAAATTGGCTAGGACGATATTTTACATCGTCATGGATGATCAGGCTTAAAACAAAAAATTTAATCAAGGGTTCTTAATTAAGGCAGTCGTCATTAGCCAATCGTCCTGGATGATACGTGTATCGGCTAGGACGATAAGTTCAAAACAGAAAGAAATTGCCGCCATAAATAATTAAGGTATTCTATATTTTTGGTAATCGACCAGGACAATGTTGGATCGGCCTGTACGATATTCACAATTATGCCTTAATTAATCAGACAAATCAAGGATGTAATTAAGGATGATTGATACGATCATATCGGCATGGACGTCTCAGGATCGGTCAGGCTGATTTATTAAAAAACCTTAGTTACTTCTGGACGATAAATATCAGCCAGCTTGAATTCAGGGCGATGCTCTGGACGATTTTCCTCTGATTTGTACTGATCGGCCTGGACGATCGTGAGATCATGCTGGACGATCAAGCCAATTTTCAATTTACCAGTTTGCATTCAGGGCGATGCTCTGGCCAATCTTCTGAGATTTGTACTGATCGGCCAGGACGATGGACATATCGGCCTGGACGATATTGTCGGCAACTTGCAATTAATGAGCTCTTTGAAACTCTTCTATTTAAGAGCTATTGTTCAATATTTTTGAATAATCTTTTGCTGCTATTGTGACCTGAGAAGACCTTGAGGAGAGAAAGATAGATATAGAGAGAGAGAGAGGATCTTGTGAGGGGGAGCTTGTG
>NW_021350241.1:0-262 GCF_001605985.2 Dendrobium catenatum | reverse complement strand
ATGATAATATTAAAAAATCTTCTATTCATCCCAAGTCGTATATAATTTTAAAATGATGATATTCCTTGATATAGTATCTTCCTGAATGATGATATTCCTTGATTGAGCTTAATTTGTACTGATAGTATAGGACGATATAAATATCATCCTGGATGATAAAGTCGGTTCTTGAAAATCTATTTAAAGGGCTCATGTTTTCTAAAGCATAAGCATACTTTGCTGCAGTCTTGACCTGAGAGAGCCTAGAGGAGAGGGAGAGAGA
>NW_021350240.1:0-292 GCF_001605985.2 Dendrobium catenatum | reverse complement strand
GAGTTACTTTGATGTTGTAGCCCAGAGGGCAATTATGAACTTTCTCTTTGCTTGATTGGAGATCTATATATAGTGGTCTCATGTGATATAAAATGGTTAATGAATATTTTGAATGCAAATTTTGTTTGGTTATCTTATCTTCTTCTTGTGGAGAGCTAGAGAGGAGAACGAGAGCCCAAGGTGAGGGCGAAACGCAATACCCACCATTCATTGGAAGATTCCGTGACTCGTGGCCCATTCCCCTCATCCGATCCTTTGTCTTTCTTCCCAGCCCGCCAGCCTTTGCCCCATT
>NW_021350239.1:0-273 GCF_001605985.2 Dendrobium catenatum | reverse complement strand
GGGAAAAAATGTATCCGCTAGTAAATGAAGTGACGTGTCGCTTGTGCCTCGATATGATTTTTGGTTGCGAAAGAATAATCAAACGTGCTTGCGAACGTGCTAAGGCCCTGGCTAGCAGCATGCGGAGGCCCCGGCAGCAAGCTTGCGGAGGCCTTGGCGGCAAGCTTGCGGAGGCCCTGGCGGCAAGCCTGCAGAGGCCCTGGCTGGCATCTTATGGAGGCCATGGCTGGCAGCATGCAGAAGCCATGGCTGGCAGGCTGCGGAGGCCCTGGC
>NW_021350238.1:0-267 GCF_001605985.2 Dendrobium catenatum | reverse complement strand
CCACCACCGAAGCCTCGCCGGACCACCGCCGGAGTTTAATTGCACCATTGCCTTAAGGTCCGACGTTCTGTCCCGATGTCTTGCTGAAGATCTGACGTCCTGCTTAAGACCCGACGTCCTACTCAAGGCCAGACCATCAACATCCGATCTTCCAAGTGACACTGTGACTAACACCTGACTCCTTGTCTCCTACCGCCTACAATCCCTCTGACCTCTGTCACCTACTACGATCCATTCGACCTCCATCACCAGACAACGGTCTTTCAG
>NW_021350237.1:0-263 GCF_001605985.2 Dendrobium catenatum | reverse complement strand
GTGGCGGCTAAAATAAATATATGACCCTTAGAAGAAGAGGGTCTATATGACCCACCACATCCGTGCCCCAGCCCTCAAATGGCCAATAAGAAACAGTAGGATGCAACGGATTAGGGGGTTGGTGAATCACAGTGCCATGAATCTGACACTGGTGGCACCTTTTAGCATGCTCCATACAATCTCGGATCATTGTAGGCCAGTAGTAGCCAAGGCGTTTAATTCTGCTTTTCATTTTAGGTCCGGACTGATGAGCACCACAAAGT
>NW_021350236.1:0-373 GCF_001605985.2 Dendrobium catenatum | reverse complement strand
TATTAATACTAACTAAAAATAAATATGAAAAATAAGACATTACATCTTTAATTTAAATAATAATAATAATAATTTCATTTTAGTTTATAAGTTTACTTTTGATAGTATTGCTATGTTCTTTTAACAAAATTTTAAATTTTTTTAGAGCATTTGAATATTTTTGGCTTTCGTGAGATTTATGTAAACAAAAAAAGACACAAGTTTCTTGTTCTTTGCCGTCTTCGCGTCCTTCTCCCTCTGACCCTCTCCCTTTCACATCTTAGCAAAACTCGGCAACAACCATGGCGACGGCGCTTCGCTGGTCGCCTCTATCCATCTCCAAATGCTTCCTCCTCGTCTCTCGCCGCCTTTCATATCCATCTCTCCAGCTTTA
>NW_021350235.1:0-1434 GCF_001605985.2 Dendrobium catenatum | reverse complement strand
CGGCGGGATTACGGGATTTGGCTGGAGAAGGCTAAATCCAGCCAACGGTTTTTGGTGCGTGCGTTAAATCCCACTGATGGGTAAATCCCGGATTAAGGATTTACGGCTTAAATCCCGTATTTACTAAATCCCTTAGTTCGGTGGATTTCGGGGACTTGGCTGGAGAAGAACGCGAAAGGTAGAAAGTTACCTTCTCCACAAGCGAGCTCCTGTCCTTGCTTGCGATCGGACAGGAAGAGAAAGTTGGCCGAAGGAGCGAAGTTAGACAGCCAAGGAGGAGTCGGGCAGGGCTCGGCGTCGGCTTGGAGAGGAATTCGGCTCAGGTAGCTCTCTCCTCTCTCTCTTTCGTGGGATTCGGCCGAAGAGGCGCGGGAAGGGAGAAAGTTAACTTCACAGAGAGCGACCTCCCGTTCTTCCGTCCGGCCAAAATGTCGTAACTTTCGTTCTGACAGGAAGGGTACGTCGTCGAATGAGCGTGGCTGGACAGCGACGAGAGGGAGAGCAGGAGCTGAGCGAGAGATGTCGAGGGAGGGATCGCGTAAGAGGCCGAAGGCCTCGTTGCTTTCGGGCTTTTAACAACTTGAATGAATCGTGCGAGTGATGTGCATGACACGACGTTTGGTCGTGGCTTCGACGTGCGACGAACGGCTCGACGTGGGGAGCGACGTGCTTTGGCAGAGCAGGTAGGATTTGATTTTGATTTTGATTTTTTTTGTTTTGTTTGCACGACATAACAAGTCAACAATAAAATATTCTGTCACTCTTAAAGTGATTAGTGATATTAAGAACATCACAAAAAGATGTGCTTGGAGTTTCAAAGTTAAAAATTTCTAATAATAAAAATAGTTGGTGGTGGAATCCAATTGTACAAGATAAGATTAACAATAAGAAAATTTGTTATAAAAATGTGTTTAATTGTAAAAACTCTAATAATTGAGAAAGAT
The DNA here is from genome assembly GCF_001605985.2 of Dendrobium catenatum. Classification (NCBI taxonomy): domain Eukaryota; kingdom Viridiplantae; phylum Streptophyta; class Magnoliopsida; order Asparagales; family Orchidaceae; genus Dendrobium; species Dendrobium catenatum. Next base: position 490 of record NW_021350235.1, on the reverse strand, counting down.
ATAAGGGGCATGTAAGGAATCTAAGAAAGCAACATGCGATGCAAAGACCTTAGCTTTTAATGATTTATATAATAGTTTAGATACTAAGGATGGAGAAATATATATGTATAAGTTAGCCAAATAAATATATAAGAGTAGTAAGGATTTAGTTGAAGTGAAGTGTATTAAGGATGTATATCAAAAAATACTTTTCTTAGAAAATGATAGTCAACAAAGGTGGATGAGATATTTTGCTAAACTTTTTAATGAAGAATGTGAAAATACGATTGACTGTAGTGACTTTAGTACCCTAAATGAAAATAAAGATTTATATTTTTATCGGCACATTTGTAAAACCAAAGTTAAAGAGGCTTTAAAGAAAATGAAGTGTGGAAAAGCTGTTGGACCTGATGATATTCCAATAGAGGTGTGGAAATGCTTAGGAGATGAAGAAATTTCTTGGCTTACTAATTTTTAATACTATTTTGAAGATTAAAAAGATATCAGATGA
>NW_021350234.1:0-231 GCF_001605985.2 Dendrobium catenatum | reverse complement strand
GCAATTTTTTAAAAGCAACATGTTAATTATCATAATTTAGAGGATGTTTCTTGGTTTAAATTTATTTGGCATAAAGGTTTCGCTCTTCGGTATGCCTCCTTCTCTTGGATGGCTGTCAAAAGAAAACTCAAGATGGCTGATTTGTTAAACTTGAGGGGTATCCCTGCTAACCCTGAATGCTCTTTTTGTCGTGCCAACTTTGAAACGCATTCTCATGTTTATTTTGAATGT
>NW_021350233.1:0-237 GCF_001605985.2 Dendrobium catenatum | reverse complement strand
GAGATTCCCAAGATCTCTTTGTGAGTTCTTGAGGAAGCGGCGCTTGTAGATCTCTTTGTGAGTTCTAGAGTTCGCCGAAGTTATTTGTGTGGAAATCCGGGTGGGAGATATTTGAGGTTAGTAAATTCGTAGTCGTTCGAATCCCTTGAATTTTCCATCTTTTCCTCCCCTTGCAATTGCCTCCGTCTAGCTCTGAGCCGCCCAAGCCGCCGGCCACCTGGCTGCCTCCTCCCGCCG
>NW_021350232.1:0-275 GCF_001605985.2 Dendrobium catenatum | reverse complement strand
ACTCACAGGATACTACAGGAAGTTCATAAAGGGGTATAGATCTATTGCCGCTCCACTCACTGAACAGTTGAAGAAAGACAGCTTCAATTGGGGGCCGGAGGTAGATAGCGCTATGGAGGCTTTGAAAAGAGCTATGGTTAGTGCCCCGGTGTTAGCATTACCGGATTTCAAGCAGCAGCTGGTGGTGGAAACTGATGCAACTGATTTGGGGTTAGGAGCGGTCCTCATGCAGCAAGGACGACCCATTTCTTTCTACAGTCAGGTATTATCAGGGA
>NW_021350231.1:0-949 GCF_001605985.2 Dendrobium catenatum | reverse complement strand
TTATTTAATGCATTCTAGCTACACTTGGAGCATCATTCATGGTGCAACAAAAAAAAATTTATTAGGATTGCAAACTAAAAGTCTTCCTTACCATAAACATAGGCAAACACATATATAATATAACAATGCTAGAACACAACACCTTACAACTTATATTAATTAAGAGAAGAAAGATACAGATGGGACGGGACTTGTGGATAGAGAAGAAGACGTAGAAAATTGAGACTAAATAGTGGAGGGGAAGGGGAAAAGAGGCTAGCTCGTAAGCTAGAACAAACCCGCAGGTCATATTTCAAAAATCATCACACATCCATGCTTCTAAAATTGCCACAAATAACCCCATTGATAGTGAAAAAATAATTAATACATGTAGTTAATGCACCTCCCAAAGGGCCAATAGGAACACCTAGAAAATTGTAACAAACAGGGACAAAAATGGACAACCGCTAAGGGGAAAAAAATGAAGCATCCACATAGCATAAAAGAGGGAGGGGGGGGGGGACCGGGGGGGGGGGGGGGGGGACCGAAGTAACAACACATCTGCCAAGAAAGGGAAAATTGAAGCACCAAGGTGGTCATGTTCAAATAGAAAGACATCCACTTACAAGCATACTGTACTTATACATCCATAAATGACACATCAATCATTTATTATTTTCTTTTATATATGTGTATATCTATAGTCAATTTTACTATGACATTAAAATCTAAAATGTAGGCACTAATTCTCGAAAATCCATTAATTTTCAAAAAATGTCATCACGTTATGGACCAGTTGATCCCACTTACCAATATCCAAAAAGTTTTTACTTACAATACATGCATCATTTACACATGCATATATTGTATTCATTTTGTACTAAAGAAACAATTCTTAATGATATAATATGATGAAACTCGGTTATATATCGTTATACTTCATGATTTGTGTGAGAAATGGCTATTTCCC
>NW_021350230.1:0-344 GCF_001605985.2 Dendrobium catenatum | reverse complement strand
CATTGTTTATTTTTTTTTCTATACTAATATTTTAAGTATGATATACAAGTAGCCAAGTTAAAGAAGATAACTTAATAATTACTACATTGTGTCTAGTGAAATCTTATAATAAGATTCTATATTTTCTTTTTCTTGAGTATTTATGTTATTTAGGTGTATGTTGGCAAGATAACCAGTACATAATCATCAGTGGGGATGAAAATTGAACACTTGGTTTCAATCTTAAATTGTATTACATGATTCCAATCATACTATATGATTAGGTATTCTAAAAAATAAATTAAATGTTTAACAAAATTTTTAAAAATGAAATCTAGCATAACTAATCATACTACACAATCTTG
>NW_021350229.1:0-259 GCF_001605985.2 Dendrobium catenatum | reverse complement strand
ATTAGTAGGTAGGACACACCAACACTCTTTTTTATTGTAAGATATACAAAAGAAAATAACAAGATATAATTGAATCTTCAATTGGAGAGGAAGATCCGGCTCTCTCAAATTCCTAGCTGGAGGCTTCAGCCTCCACAATCTAAGAGATTCTAATTTCAGTAAACTCTGAAATCACCATATTGTTATCCTTAAATAGGCTCCCCTAATTTCCTCCTAAATCAACCCCCTTTCCCTAAATAATTCCATCTCATATTTGAAT
>NW_021350228.1:0-215 GCF_001605985.2 Dendrobium catenatum | reverse complement strand
AATTAGTGCTTACATGAAGAAAACTACCACTGTCAAACCCCTTACAACAGCAGCAATTTGATGAAAGGGTCGACCAAGGTGCCTATTTTGGGAGCGAGAGTGGAAAGGGCTCTTCCTCCACTATACATAATAGAGGTGCACGGGGTCCTATGGATCAGTACATGACTACTGCAGGAACAGATAGAGGAGAAGCAGAGATGATGCCTGCAGCTGGT
>NW_021350227.1:0-294 GCF_001605985.2 Dendrobium catenatum | reverse complement strand
AGGTTGGGTCGACTACCTCCTCTGATTAAGTAGACTAGGGACCACGATGGCCCGGGACGACGGAATCATGGGATCTTGATCAGGTCCATCATCCATTCCCCACCATCCGCTTTAAGTGCTAGGTGGTGAAATTTCCTATTTTAAATATCAAACTTTTCAAATTTTTTCAAATTTCCAAATCCAAACCCAATTTCTAAATCCAATTTCTACCAATACCTAAATCCATTGCTGCTACTATATGCCAGATAACACGTATGCTATACGTATCTGATTGACGACTAGCCTTAATCGAAA
>NW_021350226.1:0-423 GCF_001605985.2 Dendrobium catenatum | reverse complement strand
AGGATGATTGATACGATCATATCGTCGTGGACGATCGTAGGATCGGCCAGGTCCATCTATTCAAAAACCTTAAGTTACTTCAAGATGATAAATATCGGCCAGCTCGTATTCAGGGTGATGCTCTGGACGATTTTCCTCTGATTTGAACTGATCGGCCTGGATGATCGTGAGATCGGCCGAGACGATCAAGGCAATTTTAAATCGTCCAGTTTGCATTGAGGACGATGCTCTGGCCGATCTTCTGAGATTTGTACTGATCGGCCAGGCCGATGTCCATATTGACGTGGACGATATTGTCAACAACTTACAATTAATAATCTCCTTTGAAGCTCTTCTATTTAAGAGCTCTTGTTCAACATTTTAAAAAACCTTTGGCTGCTGCCTTAACCTGAGAAGGCCTTGAGGAGAGAAAGAGAGAGAGAG
>NW_021350225.1:0-319 GCF_001605985.2 Dendrobium catenatum | reverse complement strand
TCAGTCACGTTGTTAGACCAATCGAATGTGTTGATTATGCTTGATAATGATTTGGATTATGGGAGAATTTTTGCACACCGTTCTTATTTTTTTTCGACTGTTTCATGAAAATCATCAAATGGTCGCCTCTCCTCGACTTGTCGGAGGAGTCGCCGATCGTTCCCGTGTGGATTTCTTTTCCGGGCTTGCGTCCTCACCTTTTTTCTCCTAAAATTTTATTTGATTTGGGATCAATTTTTGGGCGACCGATTCATACTGATAACGCTACGGCTGTGGGATCGTGTCCCTCAATCGCTCGTCTCTTGATTGAAATTGATAT
>NW_021350224.1:0-237 GCF_001605985.2 Dendrobium catenatum | reverse complement strand
CTATCTTAACAATCTCCCCCTTTTTGATGATAGCAAACAATCATTGTTTATATGGTTTCAATTTAAACAAATCTCCTAAACTCCCCCTGAATTGATGAATACATGAAAATAAGGAGGCATTTTGAAGCAAAGAATAATATTTTTGTTTTTCAAAATTTTTTATCAAAATACAAACAAAATAATCAAAACAAAACAAAACAAAACAAACACAATAAAAACAAAACATACAAACACAAT
>NW_021350223.1:0-224 GCF_001605985.2 Dendrobium catenatum | reverse complement strand
GCTCCGATATACAACCTCGGATTGGTCTCACATCTTTAGTGGATTCTCTTGAGCCCTTTTACAAAGGTCAACATCACCGAACAATATTTTGAGTGAACAGTATTCTCTCTATAAAGACTCCAAGGACGCAAGTGATTGATAAATTTATCACTTATATAAAGAGTTCAGTAGTCTAAAATTTCCTCAAAAAAATATGGGGGGCAAAATGTCAAAGCATGTCTTAA
>NW_021350222.1:0-239 GCF_001605985.2 Dendrobium catenatum | reverse complement strand
CTTGTGGATCTCTAGGTATTTATTCTAGATGTCACACAAGGGATTTCATTTAGTGGATCTCCAAAATTTCATTTGGATGTCACACTACGATTTTTTTTTAGTGGATCTCCAAATTTTTTGATTGGATGTCACACTAAAGCTTTCTTTCTCCATAGATCTCTTGGATGTATCAATAGTTGGTTGAGACACTGATTTCCTTTTTTCTGTGCTTTGTGCTGCGGGCATTGATGGAGAATTAC
>NW_021350221.1:0-282 GCF_001605985.2 Dendrobium catenatum | reverse complement strand
ATCAAAGTCTTGCTAACCCTTGAACTTAACATGTATACACCACACATAAGCACAGTCAATTCTTAATTCTATGAGAGCCTAAGATAAGTGGTGTGTGTCCTAAACATGTAAAAGACAAATAACATTGAATAATTAATAACTTCATTATAGAATAATTAAGATAATCATTCACTAATCATACCCATGAAATCTATTCATTCAAGCTCAATCCATGTTTAATGTTTCAAGAGATCTCTCAATATTACAATTTATATAGATATAATTTTAAAATAATTATAAAGT
>NW_021350220.1:0-319 GCF_001605985.2 Dendrobium catenatum | reverse complement strand
TTATTAATCAATTATTTAATTATTATATTATATTAATCTCAAAACAAATTTAAGTGTTTAAATTAATTTTAACTAAATTTTGTTCAAAATAATTATTATATAGATATTAATTTGTTTAAATGATGAATACTAAATGAAAGTAAAATGAGAAGCTTAAGGCTTAGTTTAGATAGCTTTAGACTACCCATTTTTTCTTGCTATCAGTAAATATTTATATTAAGGCTTCATTTGGGATGGCTTTCTTGCTGCTTCTTAAAACAACTTTCTAGTTCAATAATTAAAATTTTTATACTAGAAAGCTGCTTTAGAAAATAACAAG
>NW_021350219.1:0-1361 GCF_001605985.2 Dendrobium catenatum | reverse complement strand
GTATTTCCGAGTCGCTCAGTTCGACAGTAAGCTCGCTAAAATCGGAGTTCATTTGCTCCCAAATTTAATTTTTGAAGTTTCCAACTAGCTTTTGCCTCAAGATTCGTGCCTAATCAAGCTAATTTTGTGACGACGTATCAAGTCATTATTTTATTTGGTTAGGCTCGACTCAGTTTTACTTGGTAAAGACAATATTCTGTTTTTTGGAATTCATTTGGAAGTGGATATATTAATTTAATATGGGTTCATCTTGTATAATCAAATATGCTTTCATAGTTATTACAGCTAGTCAACGATCATGACAAAAGAACTCGCCATCAAAAGGTGCCTATGGGAGAAACTAGCCCAATGATTCGAACCTGCAAATGACCTCACCCAACACGATCAACAAGTACTACTGCAGTACTCGGCTGGACTTGCTAAGAAGCTTTCCCTTTATACTTAAGATCTCTCCCAGAACTAGCAACGTGTCACCAACCACATACTTGGGCCGCCATCTTACTTGCTAATTCTCTCCCAGAGCTATCATTCTCATGTAAGCTCACAAAGCTCAGCTACATAAAAGCATCTGTTCACGAGACCATATGTTCACGAGACCCTCAGTTCATCATACAACAAAACATACAACTTGAAACCTCTCCCTTCTCGTCGTAACATTTCACTTAACTCTCTCGTCTCATATGATCTGAAATCTCTCACATAAGTTATCGACAACATTAGCAAATCGGTTGGTCGCTGATCCTCGCATATCAGGACTAGCCGATAGACCCACCCAAGCATGCTCATGAAATCGGCACTACTAAGCTCGCATGCCCAAAGGCTACTAGACAGATCCCTTCCAACCTTGTCCTCTTTCAGCTAATCAGAAGATGAGATGCACCTATGGTAGTCTATATAGTATTATAGTTTCATCTTTTCGGTATAGCCTTTTTTTAGCCTTCACGATTACAAAGGTTCTCAAGCCATTCACTCATAGAGGAGGCCTGCTAATACGGTCAGTTGTCATTTACGAATAAATTTAGATTCAACACATCTTACCTTTTTTATTTAGAAGAATAATTTAATTTGGAAATATAATTAAATCTTTTTTAAGTCATCCAAAGAATCATAATTAAAAATAAAAAATATATTTAATAAAATATTTTACTATTCAATTAAGGAATAAGTCTGCGCTTTATTGATGGATACGTGAGCAGCTGGCAAATGCTCTTGGTGTTGTCGGGATCTCTTTTTCATGATATAGGCTGTAATCATTTTGTATGCTTAAAAGAAGAAGATGGGCTCGGATTACCTTCATTCAGATGAGCTTGTCCTATAGCCCAGGCTTATTTTTTATTGTAATTTTTTAAATTAGGCCATCA
>NW_021350218.1:0-216 GCF_001605985.2 Dendrobium catenatum | reverse complement strand
CGGTCAAGAGAACAAAAGGATAAGGAGCTAATGACGTTAGTCGCCTCTATCCAATCGGATAGAGGTGCTACGGGCGGAACCACCAGGTCGTAGCCCACGGTGACTGTGAGTATTTCTAAACTTAGGAAACCTTTAGGGACCCCTTGATGTGGTGTGCGTGAACCATTCCCTTAGGTCCCTGTAGTAACTTCAATTTAATTAGGATTACTTTTTATT
>NW_021350217.1:0-232 GCF_001605985.2 Dendrobium catenatum | reverse complement strand
GTTAGCCATAAGACACAAGTTAGTTACCTCCTCCTCTACTTCTTCTTATGAAGATTCTGAGGTAGAGTCGGCCCAAAAAGCTTTCTGTGTCTTTTTCTTTCCTTTCTTGTATTTTGCTTTGTCATCTCCTTTCTCCTTAGCTGGTTGACTCTTCAGATTGGGGCAATCGGCTCGAAGGTGACCTGGCTTCCTGCATTCAAAATAGATTGTATCAGATGAAACCTTATTGGAC
>NW_021350216.1:0-304 GCF_001605985.2 Dendrobium catenatum | reverse complement strand
CTTTCATTTATTACACTTTTTTTTTTAATTTCTCAAATTAATCAAAATCAATTTTCTCAAAAAAAAAGAGCACCTTGATTTAAATTTTACTCTCAGATATGAAAAAATGCTCTCGAATTTTTTTATTAAATCAATTTTGCTAATCAAAATTAATTATTTTGACTTAATTTATCTTGATTAATTAATTTAAATGATTCAATTAATCAATTTTAGTTGTAATCGATTACTTAAATTTGACTTTCCCTAATTGGTCCAAAAAAGAAAAGTTTTATAATTTTCCCGGGAAATTTCGGCAGCCTCCCGA
>NW_021350215.1:0-237 GCF_001605985.2 Dendrobium catenatum | reverse complement strand
TCTTATTTGTCCTCAAATAAACTTAAATTTCACCTATTGATCACATAATAGGCAAAGTAAAAATTGATAATTTAAAATTACTAGAATATAAGATAATATATCATAGTCGAGAATTAATTTGGAATGAACAAAGATATAATTCTTATTTGAAAGGTCATAATAATAATCTGAACCAGACACCTTTGTTATTGCTTGTTTTGAATCTATCCACTATATATGCAAGTATAAAACTAACAT
>NW_021350214.1:0-621 GCF_001605985.2 Dendrobium catenatum | reverse complement strand
TCTCTACGTCAGGTAACCTGAGGCAATAAAAATTCTTGTTGGGGACGAATTTTTTCTTAAAGCAGTTTTTAAGTACAAATACTAAAAGTTTTGTACCAAAAAGTTGTTTTAAGAAGCGGTAAGAAAGTCATCCCAAACGAAGCCTAAGGGACGGCTTTTTTATTTCTTTCTAAAATGGAGTTTTAGTACAAATTTTTTTTTATTTTTGTACTAAAACTGCGTTTTAGAAAGCAATAAAAAAACTGTCCCAAACGAAGCCTAAGTTTCAAATTTCTTAATCACAAAAAACTCCTCTCTATTTTAATAATATTTATTCCATGTCCCTAGCAAATAATTTTGTATTTCAAGCTCAAATCAAACATGTTGAAATCAATTATCACTTTATGCACGAGTATATAATCTCCGAAAAAAATCACTACTAAAATGAGATTACATCAATTGCCATATATTATCTTATGTGGTGAAGTTTAATGCTTAATTTGAGACGGCTCTCTTATTGCTTCTTAAAACAACTTTTCAGTATAATTTTTTTAATTTTGTACTAAAAAATACTTTAAGAAGTAATAAAAAAGTCACCACAAATAAACATTAAATCTAACTAATAGCCACAGCAACAAAAAA
>NW_021350213.1:0-283 GCF_001605985.2 Dendrobium catenatum | reverse complement strand
AAGGCATGCAATGATGTAGTAATTTGAATAAACCTTGCTTACATATCTAAAATCATTTCAAAAGGTTTCATAGAAAATATTTCAAAATCATGCATTAGAATATTCAACTTTGATTGCTTAATTTCATTAGATCCTTCGTATATGATATGCAATTTATCCCAAACTTTCATACCAGTAGTGCACGTGGAAACTAACAAAAAATCATCAGAATTTAAAGCACAGAAAAAATAATTTAAAGACTTTGTATTTAATTGAGCATCCATTCGTTCATCCCTATTCCATT
>NW_021350212.1:0-216 GCF_001605985.2 Dendrobium catenatum | reverse complement strand
TGCGGGCAATCAAATTACTTCCAGCCAGTAAAATCACGGAAAGAGAAACCGGCAGAAAAAGAGAATCCAAGCGTAAAGCCTCAAAACAGCGCTCGGACAGAAAAGAGTGACTAGCTCCAGAGTCAAACAAAACACGACAGGGCTGATCAGAAATGTAAATCGTACCTGTCACCACATCTGGAGCATCACGAGCCTCCTGCTGACTCAGGCTGTAAA
>NW_021350211.1:0-1574 GCF_001605985.2 Dendrobium catenatum | reverse complement strand
AAAACAATACAAGTTGCAAGAATGTAAAACATGCAAGTAGCAACTCTCTCTATAATTGGTATCAGAGCAATTGAATTTTTTTTTCAAATGACGTCACGATCGTCACGATCATCCGGGATGTATTTTTTTTTCAAATGACCGGATGAATGAATGCAGCAGTTGAATTGATAAGACAATTTTTATTATGAACTTCATACGTACGAACCTTTGGTTCGTCCAGACGAACACATGTCGGTTCATGGCGGGGGATGATTTTCAACTTCCATTAAAACAAGTTAAATTTCTGATCGTTCGTACGAACATGTGTTCGTCTGTACGATCATTTTGTTCAAAAGCCTGTATGAAAGGAAGCTTCAAAAATTAAATTTTTACAAAAAGCCATTATTTTTTAAACTCATTCGTTCGTCCATACAAAATATTTTCGTACGGGACGAATCGAATTCATACTGGACGAATAATTTTTTTGTCTGGTACGAACAGTCGTTCTTCTTTAAATTGACGGCAATTTTTACTGAACAGTCACTTTCACACATCTCTTTCAAACCTTTCCTCTCTTCAAATCTTTCAATGGCAAGTTCTAGTAAGCGCCAAAAGACCTTGGCTAATGGGTCCTCCAAGAAATACATCTAAAAACTTCCTTTCTAGAGCCAATAAAGAATCCTTTACTAGATTTGTCTCTTCAAAAATCACTCCCTCTAAAATTCTTCTACAGGATCAATTAACCTTTAAGGTAATGCACTTGTTTGCCTCTACTCAATTTGGCTTAATCCTCACTTTAGTACACTTCTATAATAGAGAAACCTTTCACTATTTCTTGGCAAACATTTCATTCAACACCGACCATTCTGTCATCAGTTCTTTTATTTTCAAAAAGAAAGTTGAAATCACCAAGGCTGACTCTGGTATCTTCCTAAACTTAAGGACTGATGGCTTAAGAGCACATACCTTAACCACCACAAATTTTGATTGGACTGAAGTTAATCGTGTGATTAGAGGAATAGGAGTTAAGGATCATTTGCCTAAAGTATCAACTTTATTGTGTGATGCCTGTATCATCCAGCACGTACTTAAAACTTCCATTATACCTAAAGCTGGTGATAGAGTCAACATCACTCTTCTTCTTTCTACTGTTACCTACATGATAATGACAAGACAACCTATAGATGAGGCCCAACTCCAAATTGACTACATTTATGGTCTCTCTAAAATTGGTCATGTTGATCATAAAAGAAAGAATAACATAGCCTTAGGACATCTGATTTCCTATATTTTGAAAAAGAAGTATGATTTAATTCATCCAAAATAAGACTTTGAAGAACCACTCTACTACAATGACACATCCTTTAGGCTATATTCAATAAGGACGAGCCCAGCAAAACTCATGTAGTTCTGAGTGAAATAGAAGAAGAAGCTAAACCTTCACATGCTGCTGGACCAAATTATCAGGATTTGGTTCAAAGATTTGATAATTTAGAGGCTCATTTTGATCAAAGGTTTTATCAAATTGAAACTCACTTGCAGTAGCAAGATATTCAGCACAATCAGGATATGAGATTTATGCGTGATCAGATAAA
>NW_021350210.1:0-299 GCF_001605985.2 Dendrobium catenatum | reverse complement strand
ACTCGATTGCTCGAGCTCGTTTAGAAAGCTCGAACTCAACTCGATTGTTGAGTTTGATTTCTTAGTTTTAAATTAAAAAATTCTATTTTGTTTTTTGAATTTTTATATTTTAATATTGAAGTAATTTAAAATTAATAAAATATGTTATATAATACCAATTTAAATTAATTATTAAATACATTTTAAATTATTTGAGCTACTCAATGAGCTTTTGAGCCGGACTAGGCTTGAGCTCGATCTCGTTTAATATACGAGCTCGAGTATAGCTCAAGCTCAAACTCAAGCTCAATATACTTGAA
>NW_021350209.1:0-806 GCF_001605985.2 Dendrobium catenatum | reverse complement strand
TCGCGGAAGTTTGCGTAAACCCTAATTACTGTATAACATTCTGCGTACAGTAGATAATCGGCCAAATGTTTACTCATTACGGTATATACCCGCGTGTTTTAAAATTTTTCCGCCCATTCGTGAAAAGAGACGTGAAATATCAAAATTATAACGGGTTTGGATCAGGTCGTCGGGCTGCTACGTGGCGTTAAATTAATGGTGGCCGAACCTATAGAAACCTTCGGTCAGAGGACCTAATAATTGTTCCCTTATATGTGGCTTAATGTTTTCAGGTCAGGAGAAATGATCAAAAGTGTGAAATTGATTTAAAAGGACTCTTCAGGCATTTATATTATTTGGTTTGTTACTCTTTTGTAGTCAGTAGATAATAGATAGTGTGTTATATTTTATAACTCTTGGCCGTTGTATATGGTTTTTTAAGAGTAATGATTATAAATATATATTGATGCTTTGGTCAATCAATTGGCTTTTCACTTGATTCTTTTTATTATTGAAAACGATAAGATAGCTATGATTTTTGTTATAAGAGATATAAATGCAATTCTTTCCAAATTAGATTCTAGGGCATCAAAAACAGGTAGTTGATAGCTAAAAGATTTGTGAACACAATTACTTTGGTATCGATTAAAAAGGATATTGCTGCGTCCAGGAGTATTCGCGGCGGTAGAGAAATACCATATTTAACGTCTTAGCATTGTACGAAAATCCGGAACGCAATCAGATAAGGAGAGAGGGCCTAGCCAAGTTTGAATGAATCTACTAGTATTGTAGTCGATTACAAATGAGGCCCTTCTTTGGTGGAAGGT
>NW_021350208.1:0-206 GCF_001605985.2 Dendrobium catenatum | reverse complement strand
TAGGGTAAGATTTTGTTATGTCAAGTTCGACTAATACGCAGGAACGACGGGAACCAACAGATGTAGCTTCGTCGATTTTCAGAGGTTTACCAAATAATTCATCAAGCCCAAATAGAATCCGCGGAGAAAAGAAATGAGGACAAAGACGCGGAAACGAAATCCAGATCGGGATAACCTGCGACTCAACACCGATATCCAAGCTAGGC
>NW_021350207.1:0-267 GCF_001605985.2 Dendrobium catenatum | reverse complement strand
TAACATCATCGAGCAAAGGCTCTGACATACAACCTCGATTAGGTATTACATCATTGGTGGATCCAATATCGGTTAATATCGTCGATCAAAGGCTCTGACAAACAACCTCGGATAGATTATACATCCTTGGTTAAAATCAACATAATGCAGTCAATGGACTTCCATCGGACTTCTACACAAAGTTAATATTCTACCTGATGTTGAATTTTCTCCTGTCACTGAACTTTTGCCTTACAGGACTTTCGGCGGACTAATACCAGATGCCGG
>NW_021350206.1:0-239 GCF_001605985.2 Dendrobium catenatum | reverse complement strand
CGGCCCGGCTAGCCCGATTATATCGGGGCGGGAACAGTCAGGTCGTATGGAAGAGCATAATGCATAACAAAATTTTCATTTAAAACTTAAGGTCAGAACATAAATATCATCCCAAAATACATGAAAGAGCCACTAATAAACTTCAAACTCAAATGTTACAAACTAATCAACTATCTTATAATCAATAAAACTTTCAAACACGTCATCATAACATAAACTTTCACAATTACATAAACCTC
>NW_021350205.1:0-325 GCF_001605985.2 Dendrobium catenatum | reverse complement strand
TCTCATCCACCTTTGTTGAATATCATCTTCTAAGAAATGTTTTTTTTAATCTTCATCCTTAATACCCTTCACTTGAACTAAATCCTTACAACTTCTATCTCTTTGTTTGGCTAATTTATATATATATATTTCTCCCTCCATAGTATCTAATCTATTATATAAATCACTAAAAGCTAATGTCTTTGCATCGTATATTGCTTTCTTAGATTCCTTACGAGCTTCTTTATATCTTTCCCAATTATCAGAATTTTAAGAATTAAACAAATTTTTATAATAAATATTCTTATTTTTAATCTTTTCTTATACATTTGGATTCCACCACCTA
>NW_021350204.1:0-453 GCF_001605985.2 Dendrobium catenatum | reverse complement strand
ATCATTTGAGAAATTTAGAAATTTTTTGACTTGGATTTAAAGAAAACTTGGGTGTGAAATTATTTCTATACAAAGTCATCATGGAGGAGAATTTGAAAATGAGAGATTTAAGTAATTTTATAAGGAGAAAGGAATTGATCACAACTTTTCTGCACCTAGAATCCTTCAGCAGAATGGGATAGTCGAAAAGAAAAATAGAACATTAATAGATGCCGCCCAAGCAATGTTGGCAGAATACTCACTTCCTAAATTTATTTGGGCTGGGCTCTTAGCACTGCATGTTATGTTCTGAATAGGGTGAATGTGAGATCTAAATTAAGTAAAATACCCTATGAGTTACTAAAATGAAGAACACTTAATTTGTCTCATTTGCATGTTTTTGGGTGCAAGGTGTTCATTCATAACAATGGAAAATTTGCCTTAGGAAAATTTGATCCAAAATCAAATGAAAGA
>NW_021350203.1:0-255 GCF_001605985.2 Dendrobium catenatum | reverse complement strand
GAGCAACGATGGTGGGCAGCAGGGGTTAAGTGAACTTGTTTGCGTTGTAAACTGTTCTCGTTCAAAATTAGGTAAGTTTAGTTCACAAAAAAAAAAAACCTAAAATAGTTTTCACTATAATTACTTTATTTTACTTTGCATTATTTTATATTTCAACCAAACACTAATATTTTCAATCCCTACATTTGAAATATTTTACACCCATTTTACTTCCACCGAAACAGTCTTTTACAGAAACTACCAATATTTCTTAAG
>NW_021350202.1:0-1521 GCF_001605985.2 Dendrobium catenatum | reverse complement strand
ATCTCACAATCAAATGTCAATACTATAGAGAGATGAAATATAAATAATAAGCATATTCAATCATCTTTTCTTATTTCTCTATCATTTTAAATACTAAAAAAAGACAGCACATGAAATATTACTTTTTTTATAAACATGTTATAAAGAATCTATCATGTTGCATAACTTTGTAGATATTTTGTTAATTGTGAATATTGTTTTTAGCACATTTTCGCTCTTACTTTATATCATGCATGTTTTAAGTGATATACATCCTATCACAAGAAAGTTATATTTATATCTCACACATATACTTGAATACAAAAACAAACACACATACATACATAAATAGATATATGAAGAGAGAGAGAGAGACACTACAGGAAAATCACTCATTACCGACGGTTTGTTCCGGCGGTTACTAATTGTGTTCCGGCGGTTTTGCAAAACACCAGCGGCTTGTCACCGGTATGCCGCCGGTAATATTTAATGCCGGACGTTTAACCGGCGGTGTCTGGACCGCCGCTATTTCCGGCGGCTTCAACTTACATAACAACCGATTTGACCGCCGGTAAAACCCGGCGGTCAAACTACCGGTTAAACCGCCATTATTACCGGCGGCTAGAGAACCGCCGGTAAGTGATGAATTTCCTGGAGAGAGAGAGAGAGGAAATGTGGTACACATGAAAGGTGAGAAGAGGCATTGATTGCATGGGCCACAAAATATGCTTTGCTTTAAGATATATTGTGGTACACAACAAGGACCATTTAGATCATGAGGGGGGGTGTCCCTATCCTAACCTTCTAACCTTCAAATGAAAGTAACCTATCTTTGGGCCAACCTTGCTATAGTCTCTCTTCAATGGCTGACAAACTCATCTGGTTGAGCCTACAAGCAAACCACTTTTGTCCTCAGATAAAGGAATCAATGAAGTTTTTCTATTAATGGACTCAAATTAAATGCATAGGGCCTGAGGCCCTAATTCTAAACTTATATTAATAATCATTTAATTATTTTATTAGTGATTATATAATAATATATCATATATATAGTATATATATATAATAATAGGTATATATATATCTTACTATTTGTGCTTCAATATTTAAATTTTTCTCCAAAAAAATTGTTTTATTATTAAAACTTAGAAGATAATATTCAAAAGTCGCAAATTATTTAGAATAGAACCCTCGTCGTTTATTTACGGCAAAGTGTCTATTAAATTTTTCTTTGTTAGAATATTTTTAGAATTTTTGTTTGAGATGTGCAATATAAATATAATTTATTTTATATTTTTAAATAGGATTATTTTTTAAAATTTTTTTAAATTGATTTTATTAAAAATTTTAATTATAATATTTTGATATAATTTCTTTGGTTTTATGAACTGTGACATATAATTCTTCTTTAGATTTAATTAAAATATGCTTAACAAATATATCTTAGTTTGGTCTAGATTTAAGGTCTGAATTATTAAATTGTTTATAGTCCCTCTCTTCAAATGATGTGGACTATAAGGTCCAATGTTTGACAAAAATGGA
>NW_021350201.1:0-328 GCF_001605985.2 Dendrobium catenatum | reverse complement strand
AAATATTTTTAAAAATAAAAATAATAACTTTTAATGGTGTCTATATAACATAAAGATTGATTGGCTTTCTATCTTATTAATTTTATGTGACAGGCAATGATTTTTTGTGTGTAAAAAGTTTTTATATTAATGTCAAATGGTTTATGATTTGATTATGTTCAGGCCCACATTTTTAATGATAGCTCAAGTATAATTAAGGGGATGTTTGGTTTACAGTAAAGAGTGTAAACTATTTATATTAACTACATAGCATTCTAAATTTATCTATTTACATATATGAAATCTAAAACTCGTAAAATACACTTCCCACATCCAAAAATTCTTATTC
>NW_021350200.1:0-290 GCF_001605985.2 Dendrobium catenatum | reverse complement strand
ACAGTTTGGGATAACAAAGATAAATCATGAAGTTAAATATTATTAAATTCAACATCTCTAAAGGACTTAAATAAAAATTTACAATTATTAATATTTTAGAAGATTGCATAGAAAATTTTTATAATCTAAGAGTTAAAGTTAAAGTTAATTTTGTAAATACGGAATATCAATTAATAAATCAAGAATTTTAATACAGTAAAATTAACTTCCAATGTAGAAGCAATATCATTTCATGTTACAAATAACTACATAGAATTATTATTAAAATAAGATTAGATATTAATTATCAT
>NW_021350199.1:0-205 GCF_001605985.2 Dendrobium catenatum | reverse complement strand
CACATCTGGAAATTCTCATACCACAATGACATCTCCAACTACACCAAAAGGTTTACTCACATCTCTCACCAAGGAAAGAAATATAGAATTCTCTTTCTTTCAAAGCTTATAAAATTGCAAAGTTGATATCAAAGAGACCTCTGGCACCATGAAAATAGAACTTCTTCAAACCAACATACAATGTCACCCACTTCTAACTACAATC
>NW_021350198.1:0-213 GCF_001605985.2 Dendrobium catenatum | reverse complement strand
CAACTCATCGATTTGGAATATCGAAGACCTATGCCCCTAATTAATGGGAGATACTTAAAGAAGTATTATTCTTAAAGAAGTAAGTTGAAGATCATTCCCTTGTAAAGGGAGATAATAATTCTAAGATGTCTTAGAAGTTCTCCCACAAGACAGGGGGCATTTTTTATTTAAAAATATCAAAAATCTGATGACGGATGAAATTTCCCTTCAAGG
>NW_021350197.1:0-760 GCF_001605985.2 Dendrobium catenatum | reverse complement strand
GATCCTGGATTTTAGAAAGTTCCATCGCGGCCCGATGCGAGCGGTATCCGTCCCGGTCGGGTTGGTTCGTGACAGCATCCTTGTTGAATTCGAAGCCGAGGGTTTGAAGAAATGTTGTGAATTTTTGAAACCATTGTCGCGGAGATTGCTTGAGTCCATAAATTGATTTGTGGAGTTTGCAAACTAAATGCGGGTGTTGGTTGTCTTCGAATCCGCGTGGTTATTTCATGTAAACTTCTTCATGCAAGTCGCCATGGAGGAAGGCGTTGAATCATGCACCTTCAACCAATTTAAAATATGCAAGTGCTGATCATGCTATCATATCATCATCTTCATTAGCTTTATGTATATCTCTCATCTTGATCTATTGATTTAGGCACATTTGAGTATGGATCAGATCACCTTTGATGTCATTTTTTTATTTTAATTTACATTAATATTTATTTCAAATCATATTATTTTTTTTCTATGACACATTTACATGTATTTATTTTAATTTATACTTCTAATATATTAATTTTTTTCCCATCAACTTTTTAAAAGCCTGCAAAATTAAATGTGCATTAAAAGGAGGTTGTGTCATTATTTGGAGACACTAATAATGTTGAAAATTAATATCATCACGTGGTCCATTACAAGTTAAAAACATACATAGGGGTTTTAATGCATTAATGTAATTTTCTTTTTATTTATTTTTAAATTTGAATATAATTTATAATTAAAACATAATTTTTACAAATATTCAAATACTTTAAATCTT
>NW_021350196.1:0-235 GCF_001605985.2 Dendrobium catenatum | reverse complement strand
TTAAAGACATTAAGATCACTAATAACACATTGATCTATAGTCTTTAACATTGTGAATGAAGCAATATTAGATCTCCAAAGAATCATAATGCCTCCAGATAGTCCCTCTGAAGGTAGAATGAAAAAATCCCAATTAAGACCCATGATCCTATCAAACTCATTTTTATCAAAAGAGATGATTTTAGTTTCAAATAAACCAACAAAGAAAACCTTATAGTCTTTTATGAACTCCTTCA
>NW_021350195.1:0-1040 GCF_001605985.2 Dendrobium catenatum | reverse complement strand
TATCAACCATTACTCATACTGCATCATGACTATGCGTAGACGTAGAAAATCTCATAGCAAATTTTATTGTGACTTCTTCCCATTTCTAATCTCAAATACATAAAGATCGTAATAAATTACTTGGTCTCTAATATTTAGCTTTCACAATCTAACAGGCCTCACATATTAAAACAAACTCAGCCACATCACATTTTAACATAAGTCGCCAAAATATCAACTGCAGATCATGGTACATCATGCTACTACTTAGTTGGATGGTTTATCCATAATAATGAACTTCATGCAATATCTCACTCATTAGACCATCACTCAAAGCAATCCAAAGTCTATTCCCACATCTCAAAATTCCATGATCATTCACATGTAATTCGACTATTCTTTTAGACTAAATTTGTTTAACAAAAGATGCATACTCATCATACAATCTCCAAACCACCTTAATTCTCTCTTGCAAGGATGGCTAAATAATCATCTATAAGAAAACTCGTATACTCACTCCAAATAGGATTACAACTGCCAATTCTAACTTTTTCATCTCTCGAATCAAAGTTTTATCATATTATATCTACCATATTAACATTATCGGGTTAATAAACAGGCTGAGGTCATAATTCTTAATTAGCGCTAACTACCTTCTCTATCTCAGACTTAGCTCCTTATGAGTGAAGATATACTTTAAAGTTTAATTATCAATATAAATTTCACATATCACCCCCATACAAATAATACCTTCAAATCTTTAATGCAAAAACAATCACTACCAATTCCAAATTATGAGTAGGTTAAAAGTTCTCATGTGGCTTCAATTTACTAGAAGCATGTGATATAACCTTCTCGTGTTATGGAAATACACACCCCAAACCTTTTAAATAAGCATCATTAAACACCTAAAAATTATCAAAACCATATGGAATTTCAAAACAAAAATCAAAGTTAAAAAAAAAAACCTAGACTATTCTAAAAAATGGGTGCATAATCTAGTGTTTAGTCAAATGACACTAGATAATTCAACTTTAAAAAATCTCTGATAAACATTAACC
>NW_021350194.1:0-411 GCF_001605985.2 Dendrobium catenatum | reverse complement strand
TTGTAAATCAAAGTTTTCTCCTTATCTAAACCAACATATTGTAGTTATAAATTTTTATAACTTAATATGTGTGGTAAGACAGGGTCCAAAAGCTCAAACATTTAAATCAAAATTTTCTGCCTTTCCTAATAACATATTGTAGTTACATGTCCTTTGTAGCTTGATATGTTTGCTAGGACAAAGTCCAAAATTTGATATATGCAAGATTATCAAGATTAAAATCAATTTACATTGAGAAAAGTTTGAAGGTTCAAATACAAGTCAAGCTTATAAAAATAATTTTTGCTAAATAAAATAGTATGTTGATTTCTCTAAAAAGAAATTTACCTCTATCTTCTTTAAATTATAATTAAAACTTCATTGTGGTTGACTCATCTAAACACTTAAAGAATATGGCCTATGGTTATCAAT
>NW_021350193.1:0-244 GCF_001605985.2 Dendrobium catenatum | reverse complement strand
TTGAACCCAAACCCGACCCGTTTTGGGTTCAGGTTGACCCTATCCCAAAATTTTTGTGTCGGATTCGAGTCGTGTTTTCGGGTCCTGTCAAATATTGACACTCCTAATTCTATAGCTATCACATCCTCATAAATAAGAAGATAAATAGAACTATTTTGAATATTTTGAAATATCTTTGAAGTTTTATTGAGCTAGTAGAGCATTTTTCCTCTGAGACGCTCAATAATTATCTACGAACAAATTG
>NW_021350192.1:0-259 GCF_001605985.2 Dendrobium catenatum | reverse complement strand
ACATTGATTTTCACTTAAAATTAAATTAGGGTTTAAATTGCTGTCAAATCAAGGGGCTTTCAATTATCATAGATTAAGGACTGGATTCTGGTCAGTTTGAGGGTTTATATGTAATTTTTGGATTTAAATTGAATTTATTACAATTTTTAGAAGTTTTAAAGGCTTAATTAAGGGTTTAAGACTTAGAAAATTAATTAGTGGTCTTAATGGTTTCAGAAAAAAAAGTAAAATAAATTGTCTAAGGCTAAGAATGTCACTA
>NW_021350191.1:0-942 GCF_001605985.2 Dendrobium catenatum | reverse complement strand
GAGGCATTATAACTCAAACCACTTAAGAAATCCTTTTCCAGATGTTAGATGTTTTCATGTGGCATGCTAGGACATATCTCACACACTTGCACTATTAACTATAGTACACATTAGGTGTGGAGACCAAAGGTGCATGATTTACAGCATACCACACATGCATTGCTTTCTACTTTTCATAAGAAGGGACCCAAACCTGTTTGAGTTCCTATATCTGACATTTGATAATTTTGTAGGTAGGCTCTCACAAAAGGCCTCGTGAGAGTATGTGGTACTTGGATAGCGGATGCTCTCGACATATGACTGATGATGCCAATCAATTTGTTTCACTGGAGTTCAGGACTGGAGGCAAGATTACTCTTGGAGACAACACCACCAGGAAGGTGGTAGGCTCAGGTATAACTAATAATTCCAAGAACCTTATGATTGAAAATGTTTTGCTTGTAGATAGATTAAAGCACAACCTGCTCAGCATCAGTCAACTCTGTGACAAAGGCATCATCATGCAATTCTTTGCAAATTTATGCATTGTAAGTTTAAGTAACAACACTATTTTGCAGGAAAAAAGGATCAACAACGTGTACATGTTTGATTTAAATAACATTGAATGTGCTGCATCATTTTTCTTAAAAACTGTTGTTGATGATTCATGGTTATTGCACCGGAGGCTATGTCATGCAAGTATGAAAATCCTTAGGAAAGTGACCCAAAAATACCTAGTTAGAGTTGTCCCCAAACTCAAGTTTTTAAAAGACCACCTTTGTGATGCCTGCCAACTAGGAAAGCAAGTCCACTCCACCTTTCACTCCATTAAGGACATTAGCACCTCTAGACCTTTGGAAGTCCTTCAAATGGATTTGTTTGGACCCATTAGCACTGCCAGCTTGGGTGGGAAAGTCTATGGTTTAGTGATTGTTGATGACTACTCGAGGTTCACTTGGACTA
>NW_021350190.1:0-217 GCF_001605985.2 Dendrobium catenatum | reverse complement strand
GGCTCTTTGTGAGCTAGAGTTTATTTGAATTTGTCCAATCCGGCAGACTGTTGCGGAGGGTGGATGGGCTTTGCTTTAAGTGTTGGGATGAATAATTTCATTTTAAATATTTTGGGATTTTTGGGGAGTTTTTGGATTTTTCTTTAGATTTTGGATATTTTGGAACGGCATTGGAAATTATTTGGGAACCCCTCCGGTTAAAATCTTCATTCAACAC
>NW_021350189.1:0-338 GCF_001605985.2 Dendrobium catenatum | reverse complement strand
TGGACTATAAAATATTGGCCAGGACGGTCCAGAACAATTTTTCTAAAATTTCTCTAGCAATTTTGGAAAGCAATTAATGGCGATTTCGTCCGGGCAGATCACAAGATCATCCGGGACGATTAGACATTGTCCAGCTTCATTTCAAGGCGATATTCAGGATGATTTTTCTCATATTTGAACTAATCAGCCAGGATGATATGTCTTTCGTCCTGGACAATAATGTCGGAACTTGCATTAATAAGCTTGTTTTGAGATCTTCTACTTAAGCTATGACATAACACTTGATAATTGTCTTTGACAGACATTGTAGCTTCGTTCTTGTGGGGGAAACTTGAAGA
>NW_021350188.1:0-327 GCF_001605985.2 Dendrobium catenatum | reverse complement strand
GCTCATTGAGATTTATTATAAAACATGTTAGTCCATCATCTTATGAATGTCTATATAGTTGTTTCATGTCATATCTAGATTAGTTAAGATAGGAAAGTGTGTTGGAGCTTTATTGACATTATTTTGATATTTAGTAGGCAGAATTCAACTTTACTTGTGCTGATATAAATAAAGAAAATATTTTTTGTGTAGCTAGTCGAATGCTAATTATTGTTCCTTAATGAAAATTTGAATTAATTATGAAACATATATTTAATAATTAATTTTTTTTTCTATTTTTATTATTCCTATTTTTATTCATTTTATTATGTTTATTATTAATACTTT
>NW_021350187.1:0-2949 GCF_001605985.2 Dendrobium catenatum | reverse complement strand
TATTTATAGAAAAGACAAGAAAAATCGCCCAAAAACTATAAGTTTTTAATTCTGTACGTAGTGGATCGTCCGATACGATCATGGATCATCCTGGACGATATTACTTAAATGCTTTGAAATGATCCTATTTGTATATGTGTACGAAATGTCTTCGTACAAGCTGATCGCCCTGTACGAACTAAGTTCCTCCGGTACGAAAGGTTATTACAAGGTTGGTTCTAGATACTGCAGAAAAAACCATCCTAAGTCGGTTGTATCGTCTGGATGAAAATTGGTTCGTCCGGATGAAATTTTTACGGAGACCAGATCTTCCTGGATGATTTTTAATTTCATCTGGACGAAAATTTTATAGAGACTAGATCATCCTGGATGATATTTAATTTCATCTGGACGAAAATTTTACAGAGACCAGACCGTCCTGGACGATATTTAATTTCTTCTGGAGAAAAATTTTACAGAGAGCAAATAGTTATGTACGATAATTTAATTTCGTCTGGACGAAAATCTTACGGAGAACAAATTGTCCTAGACGATATTTAATTTTGTCCTGGACGAATAGGTCTTAGAAAAATTTTTCAAGCCAGTTCCTATTCGTTCCATGTGCTCAATAGGAGATAACTGTCTGATCGTCCCGTACGAACTAATATCGTCCCGTACGATCAGTATAAATTTTATATTATCTCCTTATGTGTGTGTGTATATTTTTATTCACTCAATTACAATCACTCCCTTTTAATTTTATTTCAAAGAAAAGTATAAGCTTCAAATTTCACAAAGTAATTCATGCTGAATTTGATTTGAAGTCTTCGTAGTCTGGAGTTCGATTTTCCTGAAATGTTAGTACACACAAGAGCAAATACAAATCTTCTAAAATTGTTAGGAGATAACTACACATTTGAACAATAATGTTTGGAATCATCAAAACTATACAAGTTGCAAAAATATAAAGCATGCAAATAGCAACTATCTTAACAAATCTATTAGATAGTAAAATTATATCGTTGATTATGTCTCTTTCTCTAACCTATTTAGTGGCACAGTTTTCTTTTCTAATAAAAAATATATCTCAATTTAATGATTGTGTATGAAATTAAGATCTTTTCTAACCTTGCTAAAGCAAATCTATCTTGTATTTATAATGATTAAAGTCTTTTTGTCACATCAAAATTGCTCGTTACTCTTATCATTGGTTATTTATTCTATTTTATGGATAGTTCTTCTCTATGTTAGAGAGAGAGCTCCTATTCTCTAATATCTAGAAGACATACTCACAACTAAGGATCTTTTTTTAAGAGATTGTAAAAGAGTATAGAGCTTGCAAAAAAAAAAAAGGCCAATGATGCCAACAAAAGATGCGCAATGACGCCAAAATTAAAAAAAAAATATTAAAAAGCAAAAGATGCGCAAAGCACCAATCAATTGACAAGAGGCATAAAATGAGCCCACCAAAAGCTAGCTCTCCTCTCCTTTCAAATCTTTTAAAACTTAGAAGATTTCATGTATCAAAGGCTTGATTTCAAGTATTTTGCGATTGTGATAAATTTACTTTGGTTCATTATTCTATAAGATATTTTTTCTGAAACCAAGTGATGATTGGATCCATTTTCTCATACCCAATTGAATTTTTGAGATTAGATCCTTAATTTCCAAAGACGATTCTACCCTAAAGAAAGTCCGAGCTAAGGGTAACCATGATCGGATGTTATACTATTTTATGGATTTTTTTGATGTTGATTCATTAGCTCACAAATTTTTTAGAAATCAATCACATGGAATACTTCATCTTGTTCATGCCTTAGTTAAAAAAAAATACTTTGTTTCTTTCTTTCCTCCTCCTTTTTGAGATGTCAAAAGGGGGAGCAGTAGGGTTGCATGTTAGTAGGGTTGTATATTTGAACCTTTATTCTGAATTTGGTTGTATGTTTTCTGAATTTTCATTTTACATTGCTATTTTGAAATAATTGTCGGAGTGTTTTCCATCATAAAAAAGGGGGAGATTGTTGCAGATTTGGTTTCATGAATTATGGTTTTAATGATAGGAAACAATACGACTGCCTTTTCTCTACTAACTTTTCAGGACTCAAAGATCGGAAGGAAATCAGAATCAGCTCATGACTAAGTAGATTAGGGTTGAGTCAGTCTATAACTTTCTTTTTCCCTTTCTTGAATCAATTGTAAATATTTAAAGTGACTGATGTTAAGTAACCCTACACACACACACTTGAAAAATTTAGAATTTGTGTTTTTACTCACATCGTCCCGGATGATATTTACATCGTCCTGGATGATTGAGTCCAAAAAAGAAGTTCTAATCAGGATTTCTTAGTTAAGGCAGCTGTAATAATCTGATCAGCCTGGACGATACTTGTAATGGCTAGGACGATATGCTCAAAAAAAAAAATAGCCTCCATAATCAATTTAGGTATTCTGTATTTTTGGAATCGGCTAGGACGATCGTGAGATCGGCCTGGATGATATGGAACAATTATGCCTAAATTAATCCGTCAATTAAGGAAGCAATTAAAGATTATTGATACGATCACATCGTCCTGGACGATTGCAGGATCATCCATGATGATATATTCAAAAACCCTTAGTTACTCCTGGACGATAACAATCGGCTAGCTCGAATTCAGGGCGATGCTCTAGACGATTTTCCTCTGATTTGAACTATTGTGAGATCGGCCGGGACGATCGTGAGATCGGCCGGGATGATCAAGACTATTTTCAATCGTCCAGAACATCTTCAGGGTGATGTTCTGGCTGATCGTCCATGTTTTGAACTAATCGTACAGGATGATATTATTATCATCCTAGCCGATAAAGTAGACAACTTTCAATTATTGAGCTCCTTTGAAGCTCTTTTATTTAAGAGCTCTTGTTCAACATTTTTTCAAGATCTTTGACTACTGTCTTGACCTGAGAAAACCTAAAGGGGGGGAGAGAGAG
>NW_021350186.1:0-215 GCF_001605985.2 Dendrobium catenatum | reverse complement strand
TATATATATATATAAAAGAACAAGAGAAATATGTAAAATAAATGACTAAACTAAAAATACCAAAGATATAGATAAACATACATACTAACAGCATTCTATACCAACATCCTACTCTCCCTTTTAACATAAACAAAAAAAAGGATAAAGACAAAAGATAACACAAGACACAAAAATAGAAAAAGACAATTGCAACATTATACATAACACTCAGAAGT
>NW_021350185.1:0-215 GCF_001605985.2 Dendrobium catenatum | reverse complement strand
TTTCCTCAATCATCAAGTCACGGTCCATGGAGAACAGAAGTTTGCCGGCCATTGGAGATAATTTGATTGTCTGAGATTTAGAAAAGAGAAGTTTGAATCAGAATTTTGAATTAAATTTTGAAAAGAAGTCTATATCTTATCATGTATATCGAATCATAAGAACTATAATTCGGTATATGATAATAAGATGTAGAAGTTAACTTTGATTTAAAGAA
>NW_021350184.1:0-652 GCF_001605985.2 Dendrobium catenatum | reverse complement strand
CAGTTCTTAAGTTCAGAAAGGCACCAATGTCATGCTTCGTGATTTCAACATTTTATTTGAAAACATAAGAACTTATGCAGGTGTGGTCAGAATTAAAACTCATGTTGGATAGAAAATAGAGAAAGGTTTGTTTGTTGTAGAGGTGGACGAGAGAAAGAATGAAAGGGAAGTTTGGAGATGTGATTGTTAAGTTAGAAAGCCTTCATATTTAAAGAAAATGATACGTTCATCCTGGACGAAAACAATTCATCCTGGATGAAAATCATCGTTCGTCTGGACGAAAATATTTTATACAGACAATCAAATTTGTCCAAAATGTAACGGCTTTTCGTAATCAACACAATTTACGATGCGTCCCTTCGTACAGGATTTTTGACTTGACCGATCGTTTAGACGAAAAATTTTCGTACGGACGATCAAAAAGTTAATTCGTTTTAATGCTGTTGAAAACCGTCCCCTATAATAAAACGACGTCTATTCGTCTGGACAAACAAAAAGTTTGTACGGACGAACTTCACAATTATAACTGTGTTATCCATTCAACCGCTGCATTCAATCGTTTCAACATTTCAGAGAAAAAAATTTTCGTCCTGGACGATCATCTGATCGTACAGACGAACTAATTAAAAACTGCTCTCAAAACGGTTAAAAT
>NW_021350183.1:0-972 GCF_001605985.2 Dendrobium catenatum | reverse complement strand
TTTTATGTTTTTAGAAGCATATTTTCAATGAGAAGAAAAAAATAATTATTACTCATGAAAATTTTTTTATGCAAGTTATATATTATATGGCTGTGTTGACCTCAATGTGTTATCCAAAAGACAAAAGAAAGGGAGAAGGATTAAAACTCGTACCCGTTGAGTCCCCGAAACCAGGCCGATTTTTCTGCTGAAATCGCGCTAAAATCTCTGAATCCGGCGCCGAAACGGTCGCTTCCTCCGTTATTCCCGTGAACCTGCCTCGATTGAACGATCTGCTATGTCGTTAAATACTACATCAACTGAAGGCTTCACACACACAACTCTCCTTCCTCTCCCGATCCCGTCTCCTCTCGCCAAAAAATTCTCCTCTCCAGCTCTCTCTCCCGATTCTCCCTCTCTCTTTTCTGTTTGACGCCGCCCCTACCAGTCGGATCAGAAGTTGCGACATTTTGATCGGACGGGACAGGGAGCTCGCCGGCTGCAGAGGAAACTTTCTCCCTTCCAGCGTGCTTCTTCGGCCCCTGGTAGCTGTCCGACTTCGCTCCCTCTCCGACTCCCTCTGCCTATCCGATCGGAAACCACGACATTCCGAGAGATAGAGAGAAAGAGAGAGAAGGAAAGAGAGCCGAATCTCCCTACCTGACCGAACTCCTCTTCAAGCCGCTCGCGCCCCTTCTCCGATTCCTTTGTGTCGCCGTTCGATTTCGCTCCTTCCACGACATTCCCTTCTTGCCGGATCGGAAGTCTTGACATTTTGATCGGGCGCAAGAAAGGGAGCTCGCAAGCAGTGAAGGTAACTTTCTCCCTTGCCGTGCGCTTCTCTGGCCGGATCCCGTAAGCAGAGAGATAGAGAGAGGGAGAGTTTATTTGTTTTGATATATTTAATTAACTAATATTAATTATAATTAGTTTAATAGTTATTTTTAATTATAATTAGTTATTGATTATATTAATTATAATTAAATAGTATTA
>NW_021350182.1:0-626 GCF_001605985.2 Dendrobium catenatum | reverse complement strand
CGAAATAGCTCTTAATTGCAACAAACCAACTTTATCGTCCAGGATGATATAAATATCGTCCTGTACGATCAATGCAAGTTAAACTCAATCAGCCATGACGATTTGGGATGATCAGAAGGTTTTTATTCATATCGTCCAAGTCGATAGGATATCGTACTGTATGATTAGTACAAATTGTTGAATATCATCTAGAAAATCGTACTGAATGGATGTCTAGACGATGAAAAAATAGCTTCACTACAGGAAAACCCGTTATTACCGGCGGAAATTCATACGCCGGTTTGGCCGCGTCGATAAATTATTTCCGGCGTGAAATTGGCGTCGGAAATTTTTCCGGCGCATGATCCGACGAATTACTAGCGAAAAAACGGATCGTTTTCGACGTTGAAAAACACCTTAATTCCGGCGCCATTTTCGTCGGTAATTATCGTCGCATTATGCGCCGGTCATTACCGGCGGATATGACGCCGCAAAGTGCATGCACGAAACCCACGAACTCTCTTGCGACGCAAAGTATACGCCAGTAATTACCGGTGGACTATGCGCCGGTAATTACGCCGACAGTTTCCGTCTGAACAAAGGCGCCGGAACACACGATACGATATAGGTATTATTAACGCTTCTCT
>NW_021350181.1:0-245 GCF_001605985.2 Dendrobium catenatum | reverse complement strand
GATTTCATGTTGCAGATTTGATGAAAAAAAGAAAAAAAATAAAATTGTGGAGTGATGATTAAAGCTCTAACTTCAAGCTTCTCTAATATCAAAGATAATAACCCTATTTCAGATAACTTGACATACTATGGGATCTTAAAAAATATAATTGAATTGGACTATACAGCAGAACGAAGTGTTGTTTTGTTTGAATGCGATTGGGTTTTTGAAGGAAAGAGACTGAAGGAGGACGAGGATGGCTTCAT
>NW_021350180.1:0-378 GCF_001605985.2 Dendrobium catenatum | reverse complement strand
AGCCATGATTCATCAGAAACAGTTTTTAAAAAAAAAAGCAATATAAGATAGAATATAATTCAAATCTAGCATGTAAATATTGTTAACCCTTTTTCCATTTAAAACTTCTTTCCCATTTAGGCTTAATATGCAGTTAGTAGGTAAAAATTTTACATTATAGCCCTTGTCAAATAGCTGACTAATACTTAACAAATTATGTTTAGAGCCTTCAACCAATAACACATTATCTATAAAAAATTTTATGAAATTTACAATCATACCTGATCCAACCACTTTCTTTGTGGTATTATCTCCTAGTGTAACCTTGCCTCCATTCCTGACTTCCAGCATTATGAATTGTGCAGTATCTCCAGTCATATGCTTTGAACATCCGCTGTC
>NW_021350179.1:0-250 GCF_001605985.2 Dendrobium catenatum | reverse complement strand
AAAATCCACCGTAAGTTTTTTCTATTTTTTCGTTGATTTCTTAGTATAACTTTGCATAGAATGGTGAGGACATAGTTTTATACCTGATAAGGTTAGAGTAGCTCCACCGCTGCCAAGGCTGTTCGGCCTAGTTTGCCAACGTTCGCTATCTCAGTCGCCGACTTCGTCCACTAAAATGTACTTATATAAATATTGTAAAAAAATTTCAGGCCCTGAAATTTTTTTACAATATTTATATAAGTACATTTTA
>NW_021350178.1:0-244 GCF_001605985.2 Dendrobium catenatum | reverse complement strand
TTAAAAATAAAAAATTGTTTTTTTTAGATTTTTTAAGCTAATTAAGATAAACTCACACACGTGACATATATAAAACTAAAACCCAAGATCACTTGATTGCCAAAGCTCCCAACCAACATACCAAAATGAGCCATGTAAAAAAAAATCAAATAAGTTAATTCTGAGCTAATAAAGCCAGATGGTCTGCCACCATCCAAATGAAAAGAACTTCTCATGTGAGTTTATAAGAAAAAAAGAGCAAAGA
>NW_021350177.1:0-363 GCF_001605985.2 Dendrobium catenatum | reverse complement strand
GAGCAATCGCCTAAACTCTACTTCGGCGTTCGTGGCGAGCCGGAAAACCGCCTATACACGCCTTTATTGCGCGTGGTGGGAAGGGACCCCAGTGCGGCACCTATGGCGAGGCGGGGTCACTTATAAGTACCCTCGAGCGAGGGGAAAGCAAATTGTGTCATTTAAACAGGTATCGTCAAAGACCCCATATATGCTTTTATTGCGCGTGGTGGGAAGAAAAATCACGGTCGCAGTGTCCTCGTCAGAGGATACCTACCATACACGTCTTTATTGCGCGTGGTGGGAAAGGCCCAGTTTTCTCGTAGTTTTCCCCTAAATGGGGGGGACGCCGGGAGGCTGCCGAAATTTCGGGTGAAGACGGAC
>NW_021350176.1:0-271 GCF_001605985.2 Dendrobium catenatum | reverse complement strand
AGTACAATACTTGGTGAAGGAGTCTCCAAGGAGTGGATGTAGGTCTAGTTGGACAAAACTATTATAATATTTTGTGTTCTTTTGTTACCTTTACTTTTTCTCGCATTTTGATTTTACTGTATTTATAATTTTATAGTTAGAAAAATCATCTATGCTAATCATTTCTATAAACAATTATATGTTTCAAGATTAGTAATTTATCTTTCTAAAAAGATCTTAAAAAGGTTTTCAAATATCCAAGGAATTTTTTTAATAACCAATTCACCACCCC
>NW_021350175.1:0-962 GCF_001605985.2 Dendrobium catenatum | reverse complement strand
ACTAGGATGACACTAACACTTGATCAAAAGCCAAAACCTAGGAAGAGGCATTATAACTCAAACCACTTAAGAAATCCTTTTCCAGGTGTTAGATATTTTTCATGTGGGATGCTAGGACACATCTCACACACTTGCACTGTTCACCATAGTACATGTTGGGTGTGGAGACCAAAGGTGCGTGATTTACAGCATACCACACATGCATTGCATCCTACTTTTCATAAGAAGGGACTCAAACCTATTTGGGTTCCTATATCTGACATTTGATAATTTTGTAGGTAGGCTCTCACAAAAGGCCTCGTGAGAGTATGTGGTACCTGGATAGCGGATGCTCTCGACATATGACTGATGATGCCAATCAATTTGTTATGCTGGAGTCCAGGACTGGAGGCAAGGTTACTCTTGGAGACAACACCACCAGGAAGGTGGTAGGCTCAGGTATAATTGGTAATTCCAAGAACCTTATGATTGAAAATATTTTGCTTGTAGATAGATTAAAGCACAACCTGCTCAGCATCAGTCAACTCTGTGACAAAGGATTCATCGTGCAATTCTTTGCAAATTCATGCATTATAAGTTTAAGTAATAAAACTATTTTGCAGGGAAAAAGGATCAACAACGTGTACATGCTTGATTTAAATAATATTGAATGCACTGCTTCATTTTGCTTAAAAACAGTTGTTGATGATTCATGGTTATGGAATTGGAGATTATGTCATGCAAGTATGAAAACCCTTAGGAAAGTGACCCAAAAAGACCTTGTTAGAGGAGTCCCCAAACTCAAGTTTTCAAAAGACCAACTTTGTGATGCCTGTCAACTAGGAAAGCAAGTCCACTCCACTTTTCATCCCACTAAGGACATTAGCACCTCTAGACCTTTGGAAGTCTTTCACATGAATTTGTTTGGACCCATTAGCACTTCCAGCTTGGGAGGGAAAGTCTATGGTTTGGTGATTGTAGAT
>NW_021350174.1:0-295 GCF_001605985.2 Dendrobium catenatum | reverse complement strand
AAGAGAGTGAAAGATGGAGACAGCAAGGGAAGAGAGAGAGAGCAAGGGAAGAGAGAGAGAGCGAAAGGGAGAGAGCAAGACAGCAAGGGAGGAGAGAGAGGGAGTGAGAGAGAGAGAGGGAGAGGGAGGGAGGGAGAGAAAGAGATCGAGCGAGAGTTAGCTAGAAAGAGGGAGATAGAGTGAGCGAGAGAGAGAGAGAGGAAGGGAGGGAGGGAGAAGGAGAGATAGAGTGAGAGTGAGTGAGTGAGAGGGAGAGAGAAAGAGAGCAAGAGAGGGAAGGAGGGGTGAGAGAGAG
>NW_021350173.1:0-267 GCF_001605985.2 Dendrobium catenatum | reverse complement strand
AGGAAAGATATTTTACCTGCAAGTCTAGGTATCGAACGAGAAGAAGCCTTCGGATGCCAATGGACTTGGCAGCGTCAAGCATATCGGAAGGAAGGGTCGCCCCTCGAGCCTCGGCCTCGCGGATCACATCCTCGAATTTCATAACCGGGCCAAACTCCTCCTCCTCCTTGTTGCCGTCATCTTCCTCCCCTCCACCGCCACCGCCGTCAACTCCAGTGGGGGGTTCTCCAGGAGGGCTGCCTCCTCTTTCAGTAATAGAATTAGCGA
>NW_021350172.1:0-324 GCF_001605985.2 Dendrobium catenatum | reverse complement strand
TCAGCTTTTTTGGTTCAGCACCACCTCCTCCTCCAGATCAGGGTGCATCTGAGTGATTTGTTCAGTGTTTGTTCAATGTTTGTTCAATGTTTGCTCTATGTCTATTCTGTACTTCAATATTGTTCTTGTGTTGGTGATTTCCTTTTATGTGTTATCTTTCCATGTTTTAGTTATGTTGTTATTGATATCAAAAATTTTAAATTGTAATAGTTTTCATCTACTACAGAGAACGATATCAATATAAGTTTCAATGTTTTTCTGT
Source organism: Dendrobium catenatum (assembly GCF_001605985.2). Classification (NCBI taxonomy): domain Eukaryota; kingdom Viridiplantae; phylum Streptophyta; class Magnoliopsida; order Asparagales; family Orchidaceae; genus Dendrobium; species Dendrobium catenatum. The sequence continues at coordinate 62 of NW_021350172.1, read as the reverse complement.
TAAATGTTTTAGAAATGTGTGTTATACTTTATGACATTTATTTTATTTTAATCTTAATAGTG
>NW_021350171.1:0-304 GCF_001605985.2 Dendrobium catenatum | reverse complement strand
ACTTAAGAAAGTCTTTAAAATTTATATTTTTAACTAATCATATTGTATGATCTATATTATACTATACGATATTTAAAAAGTTACTTAAATTAATCTCCATGATTAGTTAATCAAACCAGGTTTAATAAATTTGGTATATCATACTATATAATATAAATTATGTTGGAAGATCAATAGAGATGAAATTTGATCATCTTAAATATTATACTGGATGAAACCTTAATTTTTTGAACTACTCTTACTATACGATCTCAACCATGTTGAGTCTAGTAAATAGGTTGTTAAACCTAAGTTAATTCCCAAG
>NW_021350170.1:0-222 GCF_001605985.2 Dendrobium catenatum | reverse complement strand
TCAGACGGTAAACGAAGGCATTCATATAATTGATTAGGTCATTTATCTTTATCGCATGCCTTAAGATCCATTTTCTATCAGAGTTAAACCACATAGTAGAGGACAAATCGTCGTATCCATGTAGTACTCTTAAGAAATAGGGTTTAAAAGCATCTTAAATTCAAACCTACAAGAAGGCTTAAAATTGAGGGAATTCAAAATATTTTCAAACTTCAATATATT
>NW_021350169.1:0-1034 GCF_001605985.2 Dendrobium catenatum | reverse complement strand
CATATCAGCTTCTCTCTCTCTTTTGGAGATGAAGAAGAGCTGCCGGGCTATTTATATTCTTTTAGAAAGGATTACTTGAAAGCCAAGTATAGTTCCCTAAATTAATGAAGTGGAACTTAGGCTTAGTTTGGGATGTCTTTCTTTCTGCTTCTTAAAGAATATTTTTAGTATAAAATTAAAAATTTTGTACTAGAAAACTGTTTTAAAAATTTTGTACTAAAAAGCTGCTTTAACAAGCAGAAAGAAAGTCGTCCCAAACGTAGGCTTAATTTCTCAAATTGAAAATAGTGTTACAAGCATATATATCTCTTTTCTTTAATCGAGTCGGATAGCTGAGCCTAATTAGTAATATTCCAAGAAACAACAATTTTATAAAATGTTCACAGTAATGCTGAAAGTTCTTCCAAAAAGCAAGTCATTCCTCCTTCCGGCCTTAGCCAACTTATTATTCTCGCCTTTCATAATTTTGGAAAATTAATTACTTAGAGCATTCCTAAATTCCTAAACTTTTAGGTATTTTCTTTCCATCAAATTAATTAGGCCTTTCATAATTTTGGTTTCATGTGATCATCTCTTGTTTTAAATGTTTGAAGATTTTCAGAGTTTATTTTTCATTGTTAAAAATTTATATTCAAGCTTATTGTGATCGTTTTCCGTTTAATTAATTTTGGTGAGTCTTTAGCATGTTGTCGCACCTCTCCAAATTTTCATGTAATATTATTGTGTTGTTTGATTATAATAATTTTAAAAAATCTAAATTAGTATGATAAAATTTGTAAAATTTTAATAAATTACAAGAAACATTCTACAATTTTGTTGGATTTTTTCCTCACTGTCTGAATGGTATTTGTATTTAAATACAAAACAACTTTTAAAGTTATCATTTTACCCTTATCTTTTGCAAATGATTGTGGGGCCTATTCCATGTGTTGGTTTCACAATTTTTAGCCATGCCTAATTTTCAAAGAAATTTCATATGAATGAGCAAATATTTCAAATTTCATATGCATTCGATGTGTATGATTGGAGATATG
>NW_021350168.1:0-208 GCF_001605985.2 Dendrobium catenatum | reverse complement strand
TTTAGGTAAATCCGAAAATATAATTATTTTAAATTAATTTAGATTATGGAGAAAGTGTTATTTTGATTAATATTAATTAATTAGATAAAATTATGAGTTTTTAGATTATGATATACTTTATGTGATCTTTTGGAGAGAGGGAAAGGATGAACTTAGGGTAGATTTTGAATAGAATGAGAGCATTAATTTAGATTTATTATAAATGATT
>NW_021350167.1:0-384 GCF_001605985.2 Dendrobium catenatum | reverse complement strand
CTGAAGCAGGCAGAGAACCTTGACTCCTTTTGCTTCTTGCTGAAGCGGGCAGAGAACCTCGATTGATTGTTGAAGCTTACCTCTCCCAACCCTTCCAAGGATAAGAGACTCTTATGGAAGAAGAAGTGGAAGAATGCTTGGAGCAACCCTTGTGAATCCCCCTCACAAGCTCCCCCTCACAAAATCCTCTCTCTCTCTCTCCCCCTCTCTCTCTCCTCTAGCCTCTCTCAGGTCAAAATATCAGCAAACGATCTTATTTGTATGAGAAAATTTGGGTCCTTTAAATAAAATTTCAAGAATCAACTTTATCATCCAGGACGATAGGAATATTTTCCTAGTTGATTAATACAAAATAAGCTCAATCAGACAGGACTATTTGGGACG
>NW_021350166.1:0-1224 GCF_001605985.2 Dendrobium catenatum | reverse complement strand
AAACAATAAGAATGTAAAAAGAGAAATTACAAATATATGGTGTCATACTTTTAAAGAAACCACTGATCTCACTATCGATATTTTGCTAGCCCCAATTAGTGCAATCTAAAATGAAGTCTTAGATTTTGTGCAAGTGGAACATCTTCCATGATTGATTTCCATGACTGTCAATCCACTAACCGCTTCAAATGAAAAAGCCTGGAAAAAAGTCTTTTGTTTGCCTTGCCTAGTTTCACATTTAAGAAATACATCAAAAGGGCCAATCCAGAAAGCAACCATAAAAAATTGCACTGACATGAAGCACTGATAGCCCAAAACTATGACAAATTATTCTATGCGGATGCCGAATGCCGTCCAGAGACCAATTAGAATGCGCTATCTCACTCCCGCTTGGTACCGCGGCTCGGTATTGTGCTTGGTACCGCTTACGTGGAGCATTCTTGTTGGTCTCCGAACGGTGAAATGCGTTCGGCGTCCGCACAGAATAACTTCTCCTAAACTACAACATAAATATACTACTAATGATTGATACAAAATTGACTAGTAAGCCACCCAAATGTTAGAATCAATGATGGTGAAACTCTTCTACAAACTTATATCCCCTTTTTCGATTCAAGAACATCCTCTGCTCATCCTGAGGCCAAGAGGATTTAAATTTAGGGTTTTGGATCAACCAATAGTTGCCAAAAACAACCAGCTTGGAGTTGAACAAGTGGCTACAGAAACGAACAGTGGTATTAACCTGAATAAGATAGGTCTGGAATATCATGTACTAGAATGTCAGCATGGTGAGAAACTATTCCGTGCGGAGTCCAGACAGGAAATATGTATTCGGACTGTGAGTGTACACACTGTGTACATTATGTACAATTTTTATATACAGTTTAGTTCAAATTTTGTACACACTGTTTGTACATAGTGTGTACACTTATAATCCGGACGTATATTTCTGATCAGGACTCCGCACAGTATGATTTCTCCAGCATGGTTAACCATTTCCCATGCTATTGCACATATGTGTATTAGACATTTTGGAAGTACATAAGGTTACTCAAACAATCAAAACGTACTTCACAAAGTATCGTTGTTGCTAATCACCGGTGGTGTCAAAACAGATTGACGGATCAAATTTAGGATCGGCTCAAAATTGACCCAATTCAAAATCGATCAAAACAAATCAAACTCATTTAATAATGGGTTAAAAAGATGAACTCAAACCCAATT
>NW_021350165.1:0-343 GCF_001605985.2 Dendrobium catenatum | reverse complement strand
GTTATTAGGTTTGATTCGAGTCATTCGGGTTACTAGCGGGAAGGATTTGGATCCTTATTTTTAGCCCGTTTATTAAACAGGTCGAGTTCGAGTTTACGGGATTTGGGTCGGGCAAATTTTGGATCGAACCTGACCTGTTGACCTGTTTTGACACCCCTAACTCAATGCATCTTTCCCACATTCCATCGAATTGGTTGATTGGAGTAATTAACCAATAGCTTTTTTTTTTAAATCAATCAAATTGAGTTTCACCTTGAAAATTGAAATAAACGCATCCTCACTATTTGACAATATCATATAGTCAATAAATAAATACCATAAACACTAAAAAAAAAACGTCAAT
>NW_021350164.1:0-347 GCF_001605985.2 Dendrobium catenatum | reverse complement strand
ACTTTATAAAGTTGTTGGTTTGGATACTTTTTTGAGGCGTTGGAGGATGACATTAGATTTATAAGGTATATAACTGCGATGAGTGTGTCTAGCTGAAGGTGAAAGGGAAGGCTTGCTCTATAACTAATGTACAAGTAGTTTCTAGGATGTGTCGATGCTTGCATTCGGCCAGACCATTCTGCTCAGAAGTTATGGGCAGCTAATTTGGTGATTGATGTAATATAGTTTGAGATAGTTTTAAAAGTTGTGGTTTAAGAATTCGGTGTCACCATCACTATGAATATGCTTAATAGTGAGAGAGATTTGTTTCTCCATAATAGAATGAAATGTTATAAATATGGAAAACA
>NW_021350163.1:0-238 GCF_001605985.2 Dendrobium catenatum | reverse complement strand
GAGGGGATTCGGTCAGCTGGAAAGTTATCATGGATGGGGCTAACTGCCTTGGACCCTGTTTACGGTGGAACATTGGTAATGGCTGTGATATTCATGTTTTGGATCATACATGGATTTGGGATAGGGCCATTTCTTCATGGCCTACGTTTTGTGATACTACAGCAGTTGAAGATGCACGGGTAGCAGACTTTTTCACGGTGAATGGCAGCTGGGACAAGGCTAAGCTGTTGTCATGTTT
>NW_021350162.1:0-382 GCF_001605985.2 Dendrobium catenatum | reverse complement strand
GGAAGTAAATATTCTGCCAACATTGCTCGGGTGGCTTCTATTAATGTTCTATTTTTCTTTTCGACTACCCCATTCTGCTGAGGGGTTCTAGGTGCAAAAAAGTTGTGATCAATTCCTTTCTCCTTACAAAAATCCTTAAACTTCTCATTTTCAATTTCTCCTCGATGATCACTTTGAATTGATATAATTTCACAACCCAGTTTTTTTTTAATCCAAGTCAAAAAATTTCTAAATTCTTCAAATGATTCACTCTTATGAAAAAGAAATCTAACCCATGTAAATCTTGAGAATCATCCATAATTACAAAACCGTATACCTTCCCTCCTAGACTCACAGTTCCAACTTGTCCAAAAAGATCCATATGCAAAATCTCCAATGGTTT
>NW_021350161.1:0-503 GCF_001605985.2 Dendrobium catenatum | reverse complement strand
CTTGTGCGACGAGACGGGCTTTGTATCTGTCCACCTGGCCGTCGGGTAGGAGTTTGGTCTTGAAGGTCCATTTACACCCTAGGATAGGAGTGTTAGCCGGTGTAGGAACGAGAGTCCAGGTGTCTTGTTTTTGGAGAGCATTAAATTCCTCGGTCATAGTGTGACGCCAGTGCGGTTGTTTGATTGCTTGTGCATAGGTGCTGGGTGTAGCGGTGGAGGGGGTAGTAGTAAGAAGAGACACAATGTGTTTTGGTTTAGTAATGCCTGACTTGAGCCTTGTCTGCATGGGATGTGTAAGTATATTCGTGGTGATAAGCTCTGGCAAGGCAGGCACAGATGGCACAGCAGAGCAGCTCTCGGTGGCGCTGGGGCTAGACGAGGCAGAATGCTGAGTTGTTGTTGGCTGTGTAGGAGGGGTTGGTCTGTTGGACGGTATAGGAGAGTTGAAGGCCAAAGAAGAGGGAATGAGTAGTAAGGGAGGAGTGCTGGATGAGGAGGATAAG
>NW_021350160.1:0-221 GCF_001605985.2 Dendrobium catenatum | reverse complement strand
GTTGTAGCTATTTATAAAAATAGTTATAGAACTATTTTGAAAAAAATAACTTTTCAGAAGTTAGTGCGAATATTGAAGTTTCGTGCATTTATCATAGTTCAAATATGAATGTAAAAAGATTGTTTATTCTTCCAATTTCGTGGACACCATTTGATGACAATCAAAATTCAAAAGGTTATTTTCTTCTTATTATAGTAATATGAACAGAATTATTCTCTATA
>NW_021350159.1:0-273 GCF_001605985.2 Dendrobium catenatum | reverse complement strand
TAATATTCGTGCTTGTTCAGCTTGGACAAATGCACGTACAGCAGGATTTTGTATAGAATTTACGTCTTGAAATAATATTTTATTTTCTTCCTTGATTTCTTTTAAGACATAGTTCTGAGCTTGAAGCTCCATATGTTGTTGTCTCTGCGCACTTGTTCTCTTCAATTGCTCAATCAGCTCTTGATTTCCATCTTCTAGAGTTTTAATAAATGTTGACATCTCGTCATCAAATTTTTTTTTTAGCTTTGCTTTCTTCACCCCAATCGGTCGTTC
>NW_021350158.1:0-886 GCF_001605985.2 Dendrobium catenatum | reverse complement strand
CTAAGTATAAGTCAGATTCTTCTATAGGTCAATTTTATTATGTAAAATTCTCTAATAGATATTTGTAACTCATTTCCTTAGCAGTTATACAAGAAAAATATTATGAATATATGACATGTCAGCTAGAAGAGTAAGCTTGTAAGGCACTTTTCAATCTTCTTAATGACTTCAAAAGGTACTATATACATATGACTCAATTTTTCCCCTTGACCAAATTTGATTGCACCTTTCACAGGTTTAAACTTTAGAAATACAAAATCACAAACTTCAAAGTCTACTACTATTTGTTTGGGGTCATAATATTTTTGCTAGAGATCATGAGCAGCTTTCAATATGTTTCTGATTAATCTCATTTTCTTTGTTGCTTCATCAACTAGCTCTGAGCCCATTAGTTGTATTTCCCTTACTTCAAACTAAGTTAAAGAAACTCTACACTTTCTACCATAAAGTGCTTCACATGGTTTCATTTTTGTACTTGATTGATAACTATTATTTTAAGTAAATTCTATCAGTGGTATGTGGTCTTCCTAGCTACCTCAAAGATTCAAAACACAGACTCAATAAGTCTTCTAATACATGAATTATTTGTTCATATTGATTATCAGCCTGAGTATGGAAAGATATACTAAAGTGTAGGCTTGTGCCCAAGCCTTCCTGAATGCTTTTCAACAACATACAAGTGAATCGACCGTCTTTGTCTAATATAACTTTTGGTATATCATGCAATGTGATAACCTCTTTTATATATAAGCGTATCAATTTGTCTACTAAATCAGTTTATTTGATAGACAAGAAGTGACCTAATTTTATCAGTCTATCAATAATTATCCAAATATTATCATGACCCTGTCTAGATCTAATAAATTCCATTAAAAATCTATTGCAA
>NW_021350157.1:0-409 GCF_001605985.2 Dendrobium catenatum | reverse complement strand
GGGGCAACGTGGTATGGGCCTTGAATGGATTGGGCGCCGAAATCACCAACCCGTTCATGATCCTTCAGATTTAGAGGATGAATCGCAAATGCCGAGGGAGGATGAACCGTTGGAGTCCGACGATGAAGATGAAGGACTGGGCCATGTGCAGAAGCACACAGGCAGCGACGGCGTCAATTGCAATTCAGGGGACACTCTGAATTCAAGGTTAAAATTGATATACCGTTCTTTGGTGGGCATTTACACATAGAGGATTACTTGGATTGGGAAAAGGCCATTGAATTTTTTTTTGAATATATGGAGATAGATTCCACGAAATAGGTGAAATATTTACCTGTCTTTTGCGAAGCGAGGCGAGCGCATGGTGGACGCATGTAATATCAGTTTTGCTCCAGGTTCGTCCGGACGA
>NW_021350156.1:0-404 GCF_001605985.2 Dendrobium catenatum | reverse complement strand
TACGTGAGTTTTTCACGTAAAAAATCTAGTGTCTTGTATAACTCTAATTATAACCAATCTATCTTATCTCTCTGTGTGTGTTGCGTCTTCATATAAAGTTAGGACATTAAACACTTAATCTCTCTACCACCACGAATATTTTGTCATGCAACAATATGTATTATAACATGCTTCTAATTTTTTTAGACACAAAAATAATATGGCAATATAATATATCTATGTTGTATATATTTTCAGTGTATATATAATTCATGTCATATCTCATATTTATCTCAGCTATTAGCAAATATACTTTCAGTAATATCAATCCTATTCATGCTTATTACATACTTAAACCATCCTCTATGTAGATCCACAAGTTGTAAATGAATTTACTCAAGTTGGAGCTGCCTTGGCCGGAGCTC
>NW_021350155.1:0-202 GCF_001605985.2 Dendrobium catenatum | reverse complement strand
AGTCTTCTTCCATTTGGAAGACTGAGTTGGATGGCTTAAGATATCCAAAGAGAAAAGGCAATGCTCCCTATCAAGGGGGAATTATCTCTTCGTTTGGATATTCAAGCCACGACGGATCCAAGGAGTCCAAGGAGGAGATTTCCAAGGAGTCCAAGGAGGAGACCCAAGGAGTCCAAGGAGAAGAGTTCCAAGGAGTCCAAGG
>NW_021350154.1:0-212 GCF_001605985.2 Dendrobium catenatum | reverse complement strand
AATCTTAAGAAACAAACTAGAGAGTGCTCTTGAAAGGGGTCCCCATTACATGGCATTTAAGTAATGTTTGTAAGAGAAGTCACTAGAACGTGTCATTTAAGTAAAATTCTTATTGATGTGGCATTTTCTTGATAGTGTTTGTTCATATCCTATTATTATTACAAGAGACGCATGGATGATGGTGAATAGATCAAATATTCAACAAAATAATT
>NW_021350153.1:0-999 GCF_001605985.2 Dendrobium catenatum | reverse complement strand
CGACGTGGCGCCACAGCATAATGCCACGTGTCACCCGCGGTCTAAACAGACCTGCGTTCGAATCCCAGCGAAGACGTGCGTGGTATGCCTAGATCTGGGCCGTCCGATCTTCGATCGGACGGTCCAGATCTTGTCCAGTTCATTTTGACTAGAAAACTTTAAATGCTCATATCTCCCAAAATATTCAACGAAATTTGAAACGTAGCTTGAGGGCAATATAATCTGCAAACACCTGAAGTTTGGTGGCTTCATGTGTTGTAGATTTGCTACAGTTTCAAATCAAAGTTTTAGAAAAAAATTGCGATATCTTACAATCCTGTAAATGGATTTTGATGTACTTAGGCGCGTTGGAAAGCTCTCGATATTCTCTACAACTTTGCTGAAGGACCTAAGAACGTTTGGCGGCTAGATCAAAAAATGCTACAGGAATATCGTTTTATCTCTCTTCTCAGTTTGGGTTTCTAGCTTAAGCAACACACACTCTAATGGCTGGAAGAAGCTTAGTTATAGGGGGAAGCTTTTTTATGCCTTGGGGGATATTTTGGGCTGCTGGGATTGAAGTTTTTGGAAAGTATGAGGGTGAGACAAAGTTTTGAGTGAAGAGTGAAGTTCTCTCCACCCCTTCTCATTATTACCATCTTAATCTTGATAAAGGGAAGATATTGGATGATATTAAATGTCCTCTCCAGCCATCATTATGCATAGAACTTGAGTTATCAAGTGGGCTTGGCTTACCAAGGTGATAAAGCCACTCATTAAGTAGGTTTGATCACTTTGACTAGTCGAAATGCTACATAGGTTGATGAGGTTGCATGGAGAGTGTTATGAGCTGCTTGAATGACATGTTGAAGAGGGTTTAATGCCTAGGAATGAGGCTTGAAGGCAAGGAAGGAAGTTTGAGCTAGTTTGACCAAGTCTAGAGGTGTTGAATGGGTCAAAATGATCATGGATTTACTCATGTCATACCAAGGGATATAAAAGATGTTAAATGATGTGGAA
>NW_021350152.1:0-280 GCF_001605985.2 Dendrobium catenatum | reverse complement strand
AGAAATGTGGTGTGACATATTTCTGTGATAGCAAAAACGGCACTGCGAATATAAGACGACCTTTGGAAAATTGTAAAAAAATAAATATGCGTGATATTGGGCAACTCATTTTACAAACAAAATCTGAATCCTCCATTTCTATGACTGATAGTAAGTTTGATCAGTCAGAATTTCGTGACCTGTTTATTGCATGTATCATTATGCATGACTTGTCATTTCAGTGTGTTGAGTGGGTTGGAGTTGGAGCTCTTCTAACGTATCTTCGTCGGGACTTACAGTT
>NW_021350151.1:0-289 GCF_001605985.2 Dendrobium catenatum | reverse complement strand
TCATAGGTGATACACAACTTACCCAAATTTCCTTACCAATTTTGCAAGTAGATACACGCATGTAATCCTCAGATTTTAAAGCACAAAAAAGAAGTTCAAATATTTTGCATTTAATTGAGCTAAATCTCGTTCATCAAAAGTCCATTCAGTACAAGCAACTTCAGTTTTAATACCATTAATTTCACGAGAAGGTGGAGAATAACCTTCTTGAATAAGCAGCCACATGCGATAATTAATAGATTGTAAAAATGTTTACATGCGGGTTTTCAAAAAATCAAAAGGTAGGTTA
>NW_021350150.1:0-225 GCF_001605985.2 Dendrobium catenatum | reverse complement strand
TTTGCTCCTCAAATCAAGCTCATCTTGAATTCAAATTACTTATAACTTGTTCACCTTGATTATATTCAAATTCAAATTGAGTTTGCATTTGTCGTAATTCTAGATTTGAATTCAAGTTCAATATGAGTTCAAGTCTTTGAATCAAAGTTCATGTCCTTTGCAGCTTGTTCAAGTCCCCTGACTCCTTCTTGTAAGTTCTAAGTTGATTGTTCATTCACATCCTTG
>NW_021350149.1:0-328 GCF_001605985.2 Dendrobium catenatum | reverse complement strand
ACACTCAAATATAACAACATCGTCTCTATCTCACTATGTGAGGTAGATAATATGAATTCTTTTTCTTTATTGTATTTGGTTAATAGTCAAATTCTTATTGAAATTTAATAAAAATATTATTTATGGTATTTTCTAACTTTTTTTTAGGTCTATATTTATTTATTTTTAACATAAATCAAATTTATTACATCCACCCTCCTAATCAAGAGATTGGAAAATTGGCGTTTTATACGACTCTTTTTAATCTTTTTTGTCATTAAATTTATTTCAATTTTTTCATGTATATATTTGTTTTGCATTTTGTTTTTAAGAATAAAGTCATTCATTG
>NW_021350148.1:0-268 GCF_001605985.2 Dendrobium catenatum | reverse complement strand
AACTTTGTTTTGAGAAAATGATTTTTGTGCCAAATATATTATTTTCTTTTAGATAATGAATGAAGAGAAATGAGGGCGAAAGGATATTTGGATGAGATATAGAAAGACAAGATAATAAAAATAGTAATCAAAGTAAGATTTTGGGCTAAGAACTTCTAGGAGAGGAGAAGGGTTTGTAGACCTCTTATCCCCTAGGCTCTCCGAAGACAATGTACTTCTTTTTGATAAAATTCTATTCAACTTAAAACAAAAAAAAAAAAAAAAATCA
>NW_021350147.1:0-266 GCF_001605985.2 Dendrobium catenatum | reverse complement strand
TGATAATTAAAGAATTAATACTCATTAGATATGTTCATGAACGAGTTTGTTTGATCGTTCAAAAAACTTCATGACTAGATATGTTCACGAACATGCTTGATTTAATTGTTTGTTAGAAGACTTGATAAGGCTAATTTGTTAAGTTAATGTACATCTAGAAGTAGAGCTCGTTTATACCTTAATAAGACTCGTTTGTTCAAAACTCGATAAGCACGAACATGAACTGAACATGAACCAAATATGAACAACCATTAATTTAAATGAAC
>NW_021350146.1:0-220 GCF_001605985.2 Dendrobium catenatum | reverse complement strand
GAGTAGTTATATTAGATCTAATCTATGTTAAGAAAGATAAATGTAAACCTAAAAAAATTGATTAGAAAGTATGAGAAATGATATTTTTTTTATTTGCTTTAAAATGTAAATTTGACTTTTAATTAGAAGCAACGGAGAAAAAGGATTTATTGCAATGACTCACTTGAGATCTGCGAAGCCTGTTCCTCATCTAGATATGCAGCAAAACCATTGATGTGTT
>NW_021350145.1:0-280 GCF_001605985.2 Dendrobium catenatum | reverse complement strand
TCCTCACTCCGCACCTAATAATTTTTCCCGGGAGAGATTATTAGGTGCGGAGTGTATACGAGAGAACCGTCATCACGCGACTAGAGAACATGGTAACAGTAAACTTTGGTTCTCAATGCAATTGGAGCCGTCCAATTTACTTCCTGCTCTGATATGGAATTCAAATTAGTTTAAAAAGTCATTGGGCTTTAACGAGAATTAAGTGGGAGCAAAAATCAGATGTAAATCAGACCCAACTCGACTCGATCCAAGTCGATTTGGGTATGACTTAACTCGATCC
>NW_021350144.1:0-307 GCF_001605985.2 Dendrobium catenatum | reverse complement strand
GGTTTAGTCTCGGAGGAGTCTGATGCCGAATCCACCCAGAAAGCCTTTTAGAATCTCTTCTTGTCCTTCTTGAACTTTGGTTTCTCCTCACCCTTTTCCTTGCTTGTGAGACTTGAGTGTAGGGTAATCAGTTTTAACATGTCCTAGCTTCCTGCATTCAAAATAATTTGTATCATTAGAATTCTTAAAATTTTTATTACCCTTACCTTTATTCCACTTCTGATGATTATTGTACTTCTTCCTTAGAAAGCTCATAAATTACCTCGTGATTAAGGCAACATCATCGCTTTCAAACCCAGAGGAGTCA
>NW_021350143.1:0-1066 GCF_001605985.2 Dendrobium catenatum | reverse complement strand
GATTAATTATATATAAATAAATAGAAAATTAATTATTTTATATTTTTTTTTTATTTGTGTTGAAAGATGATTTTTTTTTATAAAGAAATTCGCTAAAAGCATTTTGAAGCTAATGTTGACCAGGCTTCATTTATATTCCTTTCAATCATTTTTGTATGAATGCTTTGACTTCTCAAGATATTTTATTTTATTTTATTTTTTTGTTAAAACTCGCAGAAGAGTCTACGCGATTAATAAAAAAAAGAAATAACAAGTCTTTAAAGAAACTTTCAGCTCTCTAAAAATAAAACATTTGGATAAAAAATATCCGAGTCGATGATTCTATCTATTACAAGAATAGGCAAAAAGAAAATAATAATAATAAAAATAGGCACACGACAACAAGGAATAACACCACAATAATTGTAAGAACCAGTGACCGAGCAGTAAATCAAATGAGCTAGCAAGGATGTGTTGTCTACATCACTCAGGCAGAACACCTGCAAGACGAAAGCAGAAAACAACCCAACAACCAACAAAAGACTAGCCCCAAACCACCAAAACCAGCCCTACATGACTATAGGCAAGCCCCAAAACCACCAAAAATAGCCCAACATAGACAAGAGACAAGCAACAACAGATAAAAAAAATAAAGAACAAAGAACCACCCACAACCTAGCCCAATCGAAGCCAGAGGAGAACCAACAATACTCAAAGAAGAACCCAAAACCAAAACCAAAATACTATTATCTAGACTTTCTCCCATGCCTCTTTCCTCCACCACAAGAAAAGACTTTATGAACAAAACAGCTGACATCCAACCATAAATCCCATCAATAGGATCAGCCAACTCATCTCTGTCACAACCACATAGAGAGGAAATAGACCCCTCTAACCAATCGGAAAGATCAACAGCAATACCCTTAAGGGAGGAAGGCTTGGTTTAGCCAATATTAGGTCGATTTCTGGCGGTTGTATGGCGATTTCGACTGCCATAAAAAATTTACTTAACATCGGCAGCTAGGCCGCCAATAATGGCTCCACGAAATAGAAAACTGGCGGCCTACCAGGGGGTCATTATACCGCA
>NW_021350142.1:0-319 GCF_001605985.2 Dendrobium catenatum | reverse complement strand
CATAAATGTTTCTTGTTTCAGCAGTTTTTAACATGTATACAAATTTGATTTTAATTAAAGAAGGTAATGCATCACGTTAATTTCAGCAATTAATTAATTCTACTTTTTTATCAAATTAAAATATCCAAATGTTTTAATTTGTTTAGTGGAAATGCTCAAATTTATTACGAACTTATTAATTTGAATTTGGAAAAGAATATTCTTCTCCAACTTGCATGCTCGTAATAGATGTCAAATTAAGGCAGTTGCATTTTTTTTAAATATATGATAGAAAACAGTAATGTAAATTATTGCATTTTTATCAAATTAGTATTGTTAG
>NW_021350141.1:0-347 GCF_001605985.2 Dendrobium catenatum | reverse complement strand
TAGTAATCTTATCTTGAGATTAGAAAAGAATAAAATATGAGTTCATATGTGAAATTTTGTTGGAAACTATGCATATGCTTCGTGATTAAATTATGAGAATAATATATTTCAAATGTAAGATTTTAGGCTTTATGTTGGCAAGCTTTGCGATTTTTAGAGAAAATGAAATTATCTAATTCCTCTTTTTTTTAATGTCAATTAGCACAATTGTTAAGATGAAACGAGTAAACGAAATGGTGTTTGGTGGTTATAAGAAATGTTTTCTTCTTCATATGATCGTGTCATTTATTGTCAAAATTCTTTGTATTTTTTGTATTAGCTTTAAAGAGAAAGTTCAATGATTGCAT
>NW_021350140.1:0-248 GCF_001605985.2 Dendrobium catenatum | reverse complement strand
AGCGTTTCTTGTGATAGTTGATAAGTTCAAAGAAAAAAATCAACTACATGTGCTTTTATTATAGATTATTATTGCATGTTCAATTCCTTTGGTAATTTTTTACTATGAAACTAACATTTTATTTTGCATTTCATATTTTAAATAAAAATTTAAAAAATATTTTTAGCCTGTAGATTTTAGTTTTAAAATCATACTCCAATTCAAAACCACTTCTCTCCGAAGTATTTTTTGTTGCAACTTAGATTTCA
>NW_021350139.1:0-254 GCF_001605985.2 Dendrobium catenatum | reverse complement strand
TATTGATAGTCATAGCTGAATAGCCGATCAATGATTTGCCTTGAGAAGTTGCCTCTCATTAAGGCTAACCAATAAGTTTTACTTGTCAGGTAGGAGCAGCTGTTGGATCATGGTTGTCTGCTTGGTGTGAATTCTCTTATAATCTGACGAGTTTGAGTTCAAGCATAGTATTTGGAGTTTAAATGAATGTATAGTTATACATTATTAGTTCGACATCATGAATTTTTCGAAGTATGAGTCTTTTATTTTTAAAT
>NW_021350138.1:0-281 GCF_001605985.2 Dendrobium catenatum | reverse complement strand
CCCACATTCAACTCAATCTAAAATAGGAAACAAGCTTCGATGGGGGAGGAGAGTGGATCGGCGGCTAGGGGGATGGAGGCCGGCGGCATGGGGTCGGGCATGGGTTTGGCCGTGGGTGTTGGACGGGGGAAAAAAGTGGGGTTTCGGGTGAGGTTGAATCCGGCGGTCAAACGAAGATGGGGAGGAGGAAGAAGATGAATATGACTACGGGGAGCAATAAGAAGGAAGAAAACAAAAACAAAACAAAGATAGAAGATAAAAACCGCGAGCCTTGGACTCTT
>NW_021350137.1:0-599 GCF_001605985.2 Dendrobium catenatum | reverse complement strand
GGCAAAAGTCTCCTCAAAGTCTATCCCTTCTATTTGATTATACCCCTTAGCCACCAATCTTGCTTTATTCCTAACCACCACTCCTGAATCATTCACCTTGTTCTTAAAGACCCACTTTGTCCCAACTACACTTTGTCCCTTAGGTCATTCAACAAGCTCCCAAACATTATTTCTAATAAATTAATTCAATTCTTCTTGCATTGCTAAAATCCAAAACTCATCAGTAAGGGCTTGGTTATTTGTGGTGGGTTCAGTCATTGAGATAAAGGCAGAGTGGATCACCTCCTTCCTAAGTTCATGTCAAGTCTTAACTCCACTAGAAGGGTCTCCTAAGATCAAATCCTTGGGGTGACTAGTAGAGTATCTCCAATCTCTAGGCAAAGTGTGTGAAGGTCCAACCCTTTCATTCAAATCAAAATTTTCTACTCCTTGGGTGACTTCTCCTACTCCTTCATTACTTTGGTGTTCTACCCCCTTCCCCAAATTTTCTACTCCACTAGTAATCTCTCCAATCTCATCTTCATTCTCAACTCCATGTTTCATAGGATCAGACTCATCAAATACTACATGGGTTATCTCTTTCACCATTAAAGTTCTCT
>NW_021350136.1:0-297 GCF_001605985.2 Dendrobium catenatum | reverse complement strand
GGAATTCTTATTAATCTTGACGAAATCTTGAGAGTGTTGCGTAGACCCAATACTGGAGTGAGTTAGAAGAAGAGAAAAAAAAATTATGAATTTTCCTGCATCCTTTCTCACCCAAAGTTCTAAGATTGGCATTATTTCATTTCTACTCATTTTTTCCTAATAGAAACATTAGTGAAGTAACCCAAAACTGTTCTTTGCATAACTATATTATTCAGATGAGTTATTTGATAGACTTACGAAAGCTTATCTTCTATTTTTTGGGCTTATATCATCAGGGTACTACTTTAGTGGATTTGG
>NW_021350135.1:0-259 GCF_001605985.2 Dendrobium catenatum | reverse complement strand
CATAGTGGGCAAAACAAATGAATCAGGAACAAAGTAATATGATGGGTCCTGACTCACAGCCATAATGGGATAGCCAAACGAGTCACCAGCAGGTATGGGACTTAAGAAATGGGGTATGGTATCCATAATAGAAGTGGGCACAACAGTTAGAGTAGTGACATGAAAGTAAGAGCTAAAATTCTCTCTAACATTAAAGTCAGTATGAGGAGTGGTGAGATAAGCCCAATCAAGAAAATCACACTCCTTCAAGTGCAACTCT
>NW_021350134.1:0-305 GCF_001605985.2 Dendrobium catenatum | reverse complement strand
TGGCTGAGATTTAACACATTCGTTCCATAGCTGATTGCTCGGAAGAGTTAAATTGTCTATTAAATGGCTTTATAGTACGTTTCTATCAAACCTTTTTAGCTTTTGTCCGACAAGCTCGTCTGAAGGAGGAGAGCTGCATGTTTTATAATTGGTGGATTTATGTATATTTAAAAAAAAAAATCAATTTGTTATATTTTTCTTAAATAATATTTTAAGATTTAGATGAAATCAAAATATATGCATGATTTTTTTTTACTTTATTTTAAGTAAATTAATCGAAATGATATTTTTTATTTGATTTAGAG
>NW_021350133.1:0-828 GCF_001605985.2 Dendrobium catenatum | reverse complement strand
ATCCCACGATAAATCCGATACCAAACAGCCCCTTAGTGTGTTAGATTAAAATGCATATATATTAAATTTTTTGTTATTTTGTTTGAAGAAAAGTACATATAGCATAAATTTTTAATATATTTGAAAAATACTCTTTGGTTCATCATCAATCATTATCATCGCACGCTACCGGCAATTGCCGACCATTGCCACTTCCCACCTGCCACAACAACTGCTTACAATCGTCACCATCGGTTTCCACTGCATCATCATCGGCCATCTTTGATCAAGTATTGTTTTAAATTCACTGCTATTTTACTTTATATTTTTTTTCCTTCAAACCAAACAAAAGAACATAAACTTAATTCAACCAGAATAAGCAAGCAAATTGATTGCAATTAATCACATGGTTCTAGTTGTTTTTATAGTATATATATGCTTTAAGGAAAGGTTATAAATATTTGCATTATAGGTTCATTTCAAGGCTTATTTGCCTTCTTTCTCTTTTTCACATGTCTTATAGCTATTTATTTTCAATTAAGATGAATAAGTTAGGCAAAGTCCCTAGTACAAAAAATTTTTCCATGCATATATGAGAGCATAAGAAAGCAAAGGCTTTTAAGTAGTAGGGACTCATGTAAGCAATGACACAATCAAAATTGGCTTAGAAGAAAGTAAATTAGAATCGACCAAGGCGATCAAAGAAGACATTGAAGTAACTTTTATTGATTTTATAGCTTCTTCTAGTTCTCCTCATCTTGCAGATACCGACCATGAGAATATTAGTGGGAAGAATATTATTCTTGACCCACCTAAAAAAGCTAAGATTCATTTGAATATGACTTAGAA
>NW_021350132.1:0-233 GCF_001605985.2 Dendrobium catenatum | reverse complement strand
GCTGTAGTAATCCCCCTGGTGCCATCGTCAGGTACTTTCTCCGCTGGCAGATATCACACTTCGCCACCATCTCCTCTACATCTTTCCTCATCCCCTTCCAGTACAATTCAGCAGCTATCCGGCTATAAGTTTTTTGCACTCCTGAGTGCCCTCCTATGGCACTCCCATGAAACTCCTGTAGCAGGTGGGGAATGTGGATGGAAGACCTTGGAATCACACTCCTTCCCTGATAG
>NW_021350131.1:0-214 GCF_001605985.2 Dendrobium catenatum | reverse complement strand
AAGTCACCAATTTTTGCTTGATGGCAGATAATGTTGATCAATCAGATCAAGACGAGGTATGTGACTTAACTTATGATGAAATGTTTGAAGTTTCTGAACACATGCATGATGCATATAGGAAAATGAAAAAGATGCATGCTAGTGTAAGTTTTGAATTGGAAGAGCTTAAGAAGGAAAATGAAATCCTTAGGAAAGATCATACATTAATAGATGA
>NW_021350130.1:0-227 GCF_001605985.2 Dendrobium catenatum | reverse complement strand
CATCTTGAAGTATATTTTCAGGTTGTAGTCTATCGATGTCTAAATAAATATTAGTCTATCATGGTGTTATGTACTCCTTATGCTTCTACAAGTTTCTGTTGTATGATGTCTGTTGTATGATGTCATGTCTGATTTATTATGTGGCATAGAGTTATCTTAATTTTATTACAAGCATATTGAAGTAATTCAATATTATTCATTCATACTTAAATCTCTAACTGTTTTAA
>NW_021350129.1:0-230 GCF_001605985.2 Dendrobium catenatum | reverse complement strand
AGCTCACATAGAGCCAAATGCCTAGTCGAAAATATCAGTATGATCCATTCTCAAATAATCTCCTGCCAATAAGGACGTGGTATGTGTCCTCTAATCGAGGTTTTTCCACCAAATGACACCGCAGAATAAACGGTTATGACCCGGGGCCCTTTGAACCGAGTGGTTTTGCCGCCAAATGGTACCACGAAATGTCGGTTATGGCCAGAGCCAATACGCTCCTTAGTGGCATC
>NW_021350128.1:0-359 GCF_001605985.2 Dendrobium catenatum | reverse complement strand
TTTGAGCTTAATCTCATGTAGCAGGGAATTTAGGCTCAAATTTTAAGGAACTTGCAGAAAGTTAGACTGAATTATAATTAAACTTCGTAAATCTCATGACGGGTTTCTTCTTCCCCAATAGAATAAAATTAAAAAAATATATACATTATTTTATATTTAAAAAATATATATCCTAAAATTCATTCTGTATTAAATTACTTCTTTGTAGTATTTTTAAACTGCTTGTTTAAGTCATTCTTAAAAAAAAAAAAAAATTGAATTGGTGTAAACTTGGACATTAAGATTTTATTTGGATGACTTTTTTTACTGCTTCTTAAAGCAGATTTTTAGCATAAAAATATTAATTTTTTTATTAAATA
>NW_021350127.1:0-280 GCF_001605985.2 Dendrobium catenatum | reverse complement strand
GAGCCCAATAAGGGGGCCGGCCATGTAGGAGGTGAGGCGGCGTTGAGGTTTTGAGTGGGTGGGGACCACTAGTCTTAATTCCAGAATTTTAATAAAATCTGAAATTAAAACTTCAGTTTTTAAATGGGAAGAGATTCATAAATTAAAGGCATTCAATTAGATTGATTTCGAATTTCAAATTCGAAATTTAAAATCGAATTAAATTAAGGGCATGATTTAGGGAAGCAATTTAGGAAACAATTGATGTTTCATGAGAGCTTTGAATTTCAAATTCAAAACT
>NW_021350126.1:0-208 GCF_001605985.2 Dendrobium catenatum | reverse complement strand
GACTTCTGGTTTTTTTCTTGTGTAAGTGCATTTGGGAATTATATTAGAGGATGAATTTAATAATAATGCATATCATTGTGGGGTGAATCTTGTGGTAGTTGTCATGGTTGATTGTGTTAGATATTATATTACTTTTCTTTCATATTATTCCATTGGTCGTTGGTGGCAATTTGAGGCAATTATAAACAAAGGATTGGTTTGTTTTGGT
>NW_021350125.1:0-244 GCF_001605985.2 Dendrobium catenatum | reverse complement strand
TTTATGAGCGTATAAGAGATTTACAAAGTTCAGCCCTCAGGCTTGTCGAACTTCAGGGATTTTGCTCGACCTTTAGGTTTATGAGCATAAGAGATTTCAAAGGTTCGGCCCTTAGGCTTATTGAACCAATGAGTTTTAGCTCGACCGTTAGGTTTATGAGCATAAGAAATTTCAAAGGTTCGGACCTTAGGCTTATTGAACCAATAGGTTTTAGCTCGACCCTTAGGTTTATGAGCTTATAAGA
>NW_021350124.1:0-269 GCF_001605985.2 Dendrobium catenatum | reverse complement strand
CTTGGATTCAAAGAAAACTAGGATGTGAAATAATTTCCTTACAAAGTGATCATAGAGGAGAATTTAAAAATGAAATATTTGAAAATTTTTGTAAAGAAAAAGGGATTTATCATAATTTTTCTACACTTAGAACCCCTCAACAAATGGAGTAGTTGAAATGAAAAACAGAACATTAATAGAAGCCGCCCGAGCAATGTTGACAAAATACTCACTTCCTAGATTGTTTTTGGGTTGAGGCGGTTAGCACTGCATGTTATGTTCTGAATAGG
>NW_021350123.1:0-358 GCF_001605985.2 Dendrobium catenatum | reverse complement strand
CTCCGCTCGGGGACGTAAACCAAGTAAAATACCTTAATTATAATTTTAAATTGTTCTAAGATCGGCATATTCTTTAAGATAAAAAATTGTGCTCCAAAATGATTGATATTACTTGAAATTGATTGTGAAAGTTCAATTGAGTTCTAAAAAAGTCAAAATTGTGTCCGAATAATCGAAAAACAATCTCAAGGACTCCAAAAAAGCCCGAATTGGACTATCAAGGCAGAAAATTAGGGTCGAATGTGCATAGGCAGCCGAATTAACCGATGGGCCAGCCAAGACTAGAGGCGACTTGTGTTGTCATCTGGGTGAAGTGTTGATTAGCATCTAGGTGGAAGTTTGGCAGTGATTGACCATT
>NW_021350122.1:0-308 GCF_001605985.2 Dendrobium catenatum | reverse complement strand
ATGATCAATCCCTTTTTCTTTACAAAAATATTTAAATCTTTCATTTTCAAATTCTCCTCCATGATCCCTTTGTATAGAAATTATTTCACTCCCTAGTTTCCTTTGAATCCAAGTTGAAAAATTTTTGAATTCCTCAAATGATTCACTCTTACGAAAAAGAAATCTAACCCAAGTGAATCTTGAGAAGTCATCCACTATAACAAATCCGTATACCTTCCCTCCTAGACTTATAGTTACTACTGGTCCAAAAAGATTCATGTGAAAAATTTCTAATGGTTTACTAGTTCTAAGATCCTTGTTAGACTTAA
>NW_021350121.1:0-337 GCF_001605985.2 Dendrobium catenatum | reverse complement strand
GAGTAATAAATAATAAAAATAAATTTTATAATTCAAAATATTAATATACGCATTTGTATTCAATTATAATAACTCATATATACTACTCAGAATCTACACAATCATATCACAACCACTTTGTCTTAAGTATAAAAGAATAACTAAAATAAAAAGAAACAAAATATAAAAAATCTAGACTAGACACACACTCGTGATCCTCTACCCTAACTTGAAATCATTTAACCACATATAATGAGTTAAAAAGCCCAGTAGGTCACCAAAATCTATAACTAAATTCAAAGCATGATAAATGAGCAATATGCATGTCAGTAGTCAAATCCTAATAGTTATATTTATA
>NW_021350120.1:0-283 GCF_001605985.2 Dendrobium catenatum | reverse complement strand
GAATAATACATAGTGTGTGTGAACCATTAATTGTAATTAACATAATAGGTTGAGGAACACTTATGGGTCAGAAATTCCATTATCACAATATGGTGTCAATTATGCATGTTGGGTATTGAGAAAAATATCAAATCACCTCTCATAATTAATAATCGCTTTAAGACAAATATTTTTCCATGTATGTTTTATATGGTGTAGCACATAGTAGAAGTCTAGCCAAATCTAGCCTTATGTATGTAGAAGTATGTAAGATTGCCTAGGTAGCTATATATAGTACAAATGA
>NW_021350119.1:0-240 GCF_001605985.2 Dendrobium catenatum | reverse complement strand
GGGGGGGGGGGTGAATTGGTAATTAAAAAAAATCTCTCTTTAATTTTTAAACTGATGAAAACTTTAATGATTTTTTTGTAAAATGAATTTTCAACCACAGATCAACAGAAAAAATAAAGTAAAAAAGAAAAGCAGTGAAAAAATTAAAAGACACAAGATTTATAGTGGTTCGGTCAAACACGACCTACATCTACTCCCCGGAGCCACCTTCCGAGTATTGCACTAATACCAATAGTGTCT
>NW_021350118.1:0-12567 GCF_001605985.2 Dendrobium catenatum | reverse complement strand
ACAACAAAGGAGAGTGAGTAGGCAAAGCCGACAAAGCGGAGCGTTTTGAGGGGGCAAATCGAATCTTAGTGGACTGCCGTTTTGACGGTGATCATGCGTCGGCCCAGTGTGGCTGACGGAGGGTTGTGCGGTGAAATTTATGCGGATTCTGCATTTCTGGATATGCGTTGGATAGTGTCTTTGGAGTGGTTCTTGTTTGATAGTTTTCTTACTAAGAGCTTTGGAAACAAGTTCTTGTTTTTTCAGATTCAGATTTTCTTTATCCTGAGCACTTTCCATGGATAAGGGAGTGGTTGTGATTGCTATTTTTTTGTTATGCAACTCATGCATTTTAAGTTTTTTGTTTGCTACCTTGAAGATTTTTGGTTTGAATTGTGTTGGCATATGATGCTGCTTTTCAAGAATGATTTTGATGAAACTTCTGAGGTTTTCTTGGTCAAGATGGGATCATCCAAAGATGTAAGTGTTAGACTTACTAGATGTCCTTATTTTGGGGGAAAGTTGGATACTATCCCTTAGAAGGATGATCTAATTGCTGATGGTTTCCTTCTTGGATATGGTGTTGTTTTGCTATTTTGCATCTATGCTGTTGGTAGTTTCTTAGAAGCTGAAGTACGTATGGTTTCGAATGCTAGAGTTATTGCAATGTCTGATCTGCTTTTGTTTGGTTCGTATATGGAAGTTAGTTTGAATCCTCCTAGATGTATTAGTGTTGGCTTTAGGTGGGATCTTATCCCATCAAGGCTAAGGAATGTTATTGCTTTGTTCTTTGAAGATCAGGTCTTGTTTGTTGAAGACTTGAAGGAATTGGATATTACTGGTTTTACGTGTAAGGGTGATGTTTGTAATGATGATTATCATTTCATTGGGCACATCTTGGCCTCTTGATGGAAGTGCTCAGGTTTTGAGATTGGAATTTAAGTTTTATGAGATTATTAATCCGTTTGCTATGGGAATTGGTTTCTCTGTAGTTGGAGACAGTTATTGCATCGTTGCCTTTGTTTGGATCTTCCAAGGTGTATGTTGTTGGACACAATGGTGATGACATTAGGCAGGATCTTATCCCATCTAAGCCAATGAATTTTATTGCTTTGAGCTTTAAAGATCACATCTTGATTGTTGAAGACTTGAAGGGAGTGGAGATTTCAGATTTCCTATCTGTCAATGGGTTGACTGCGATGATGTGTTTTTTGTTTGGTACTAGTAGTGACGAGGTGGCTGTTTGGCCTCTCAGGTTTCAGTTTATCAACTTTGTGTTTTTGCATTATGATTTTAGAGTAATGGAATTTGAGAATCTATCTAGTTGTCACTTTTTATCTTCTTGGGAATTCTAGGATACTAACCAACATTTTTTGATTATCTTAAAAATTTGGCGTCCCCAACACCCCAACTGGTTCAAAGTGAGGATTAGTGGATCTTATTTTCATTATGACTTTTTTTATTTTGCAAATACAGTCTTTTTATGCTTTGTTTGCTTTTCTTTAGTGCTTCCTTTCCCGTTGTTCGGAAATGGAAGTTTTTTAGTTTCCTTTAATTTTTTGATAGGAATAGTTTTTTCTTCCTGCTTTAATGCAATTTGCATCTCTTCAAATATATATATATATATATATATATATATATATATATAAAGGATTTCACAATCTCCCCCACTTACGTAACTGACATCCTCATCAGTATCTTTATCCCAGAATAATCCACCAAGCATATATGATTCAAGAGGTGACCCCCAAAAGTTCATGTAGTGACTCCCGCTACATAGCACTTTGTCCCATAAAGGGTTCAATAGCTGTATCTCCTGGCATAGCACTTTATCTGTATAACACTTAGTTCCCATCTTCTAATTGGTGTATTACTCTAATTCTATTTATAATAGCCCAAAGGTCATCCTATTTGGGTATTGCACTAAAGTAACTCTGTTTTAGCTTAAAGCTAAGTGGAGAAGTCCTTCTCCCTTACTAGATGGAGAAGGACCTGAAGAATCTCCCTCCTTCTGCCTACCAACTCAACGGAGATGTCGTCCCTCCTTTAGCTCCTAGCTGTTGCGAATCTGATTTCGGGGAATATAATTTTGATGATAACAAAATACTTCTATTTCTCTATGATTGTCTTGGCTACTAACATTTCAGGTCCATAAGATCAAACTGTAATTTGAACCAGCTCAAGATTGGGTAGACTAGGTCTGAGTCAGTTTGTAATCTTTTTCTTTTCTTGAGTCAATTCTAAATGATGTGGTTATTGATACTAAGTAACCTTGCACGCACACACTTGGGGGATTTTTTTTTACTATTTTGTAGGCAAACTCTCTCAAAAGACATCGCCGGGACAATCTAAAAATTGGCCTGGACGATCAGTTAAAAATAAAAATCCTAATTAGGGCATCCTAGTTAAGGCAGTCGTCATTAAGCACATCATCCGGGATGATATTCGTATCAGCCGGGATGATAGGCTCAAATTAGAAAGAATCAGTCGCCAGATCTATTTAGATATATGTTATTTTTGGACATCATCTAGGACATCATCCTGGATGATACAATGTAATTATGCCTAAATTAATTTGGTAATTAATGAAAGTTATTAAAGTTTGATTGCTCGATTATATCATCCTGGACAATCTCAAGATCGGTCGAGGTGATCAGTTCAAAAACCTTAGTTATTCATGGACGATCAAATGTCGGCCTGTTTCTATTCAGGGTGATATTCTGGATGATATATGCTGAATTGAACTAATCATATGGGACGATCGTGAGATCAGCCTGGATGATCAAGTTATTTTTACATTGTCTAGATATCTATTCAGGGTGATGTTCTGGTCGATATTCAATAATTTGTACTAATCATATAGGTTGATATCCTATCGATCAGGATGATATGAACAAAAACCTTTTGATACTCCCAAATCATCATGGCTGATTGAGCTAAATTTATACTGATTGTATAGGATGATAAAGTCAATTTATTGTAATTAAGAGCTATTCTGAATCTCTTCTATATAAGACCTCTTGTTCTACCCAAGAGGACATCTTTTGTTGTTATTTTGACCTGATATAGCCAAGAGGAGTAGGGGAGCAAGGGAGAGAGAGAGAGAGAGAGAGAGAGAGAGAGAGAGAGAGAGAGAGAGAGAGAGAGAGAGAGAGAGAGAGAGAGGATCTTGTGAGGGGTAGTTTGTGAGGAGTTTTCACAAAGGTTGCTCCAAGTAAGGGTCCATCGTCATCTTCTATGGTAGTCATCCCTAGTTCCTTAGGGTTCTAGAGAGGTCTACTTAAGCATCTGATCAAGGTTTTATGTCTGCTTCAGGAGGAAGTAAAAGGAGTTGGGTTCTCTGTCTACTTCTGGAGGAAGCAAAAGGAGTTGGGTTCTCTGCCTCACCTGAGTTGGTGTAAAGGAGGTTTGTGCAGGCTTCTCCGCCTTGCTGTGGGGGAAAAAAGGAGAGATATTTAGTTTAGTACAATACTCAGAGGGCGCCTCCAGGGAGTGGACGTAGGTCGAGTTGATCGAACCACTATAAATTTATGTGTTCTTTATTACTGCTTTCTCATTTTATTTATGCACTTTATTTTCTATGGTGAACTTTGGTTTAAGTTTGTGCTTTTGCTTAAAAAAATTTTTAAATACAAATTCACCCACACTCTTTATTAGCCTTGGGACTAGTTCATTAGGGCTTAACATTCCTATCGAACTTTCAAGTGGTATCAGAGAAGGATTCATAAAATCAAGTTTTTGAAAACTTTTGAATTTTGATCAATGGCTAACTTTGGTAATCGTAATACTACGGAAGGATATTATATTACACGACCACCTTTGTTTGATAATATTCCTTTTGATTTTTAGAAAACTCGTATGTCAATATTTTTACAATCAATTGACTATTGCATGTGGATGCTTGTTAAGGATGGTTATACTCCTCCGTCACATGAAATTAATGAAATTAAAACTAAACTTTCTTTTATTGAATGAACTTTTGATGAACGAGATTTTGCACAACTTAATGCTAAATGTTTGAACTATTTTTTGTGATTTGAAATATGAAATTATATGCGTGTTCAACTTGTGCTACTGGTAAAGAAATTTGGTATAGATTGTGTATTACTTATGAAGGAACCAATAAAGTTAAACAATCTAGATTGAATATTCTATTGCATGACTACGAACTTTTTCGTATGAAGCCTACTGAATCGATTTCTAACATATATACTAGGTTTACTTAAATTGTCACCTCATTCTATGCTTTAGGAAGAGAGCTAACTAATTATGAAATAGTCAATAAAATTTTGAGATGCTTGCATTCTTCTTTTGATGCTAAGATTACTACAATTACTGAATCTAAAGATTTGAATACTTATTTTGTTGATAATTTACTTAGATCACTCATTGCTTATGAGCAAGGGGTAAATCAAAGAAATCTTGATGCAAGTGAGAAAAAAAAAAGAGAAAATTGTGACGCTGAAAGCCAACAACACGGGCACTGATTCTTTTGGGTCTGAAAGTGATGATGTTTCCTTTATCACTAAGCAATTCAAAAGCTTTCTAAGGAAGAATAACAAGTATCATCAGAAGTGGAAAAAAAGGTGAGTATAGCAAAAATTATAAAAGTTCCTCTGATCTTATTTGCTATGAATGCAGAAAGCCTGGACATGTCAAAGTTGATTGTCCTACAATTAATGATCACTCAAGAAAAAAGAAGGCTGAGGAGAAACCCAAACATAGGAAGGACAAGAAACAATACCAAAAGACGTTCTAGGTGGATTCTGCATCTGACTCATCATAGACTGAAGCTGAAGAGGAGATAACAAACTTGTGCTTAATGGGTGATCATCTTGGTCAGTCTGATCAAGAAGAGGTATATGAACCAACCTATGATCAATTACTTAAAATTTGTAAAAAAATTCATTCATCATATAAGAAACTTAAAAAATCGCATGTTAGTTTGAAATTGGAGTTTTTGAATATGCAAAAAGAGCATGAAATATTAAGTAAAGAATATACTCAACTTGATAGTAATCACATGTCTTTATTTGATGAGTTTGATGCTTTAAATAAAAAATATTATGAATTGATAATTGAGCATGATTCATTAAAAGCAAATCTCAAAGCATTTAAAAATAACAAACCAACATTGCATGCATCACATAATGTTAAAAGGAAGCATAACCACCCAAGTAGATTATTAAATCTTTTTTCTGGTGTTAGATGTTTTTCATGTGGCATGTTAGGGCACATTTTACATATTTGCACTATTCACCATAATACACATTGGGTGTGTAGACCCAAACTGTATGATCCAGAACATAATACACATGCATTATATTCTTCTTTTTATAAGAAGGGACTCATACCTGTTTGGATTCCTAAATCTAACTTTTGATATTTTGTAGGCAAACTCTCAAAAAAGGCATCGTAAGAGCATGTGGTACTTGGATAGTGGAGGCCCGCAGCTCTTAATTATATAAACATGCTGCTTAATAAATTCTGATTTGCATGTTTAATACTCTATTGATTCTTGTTATTTTCTATTCTTTCTGTTCTAATTTTAATTTAGTTTTTTATTTCTGCTGTTATTTTATAGTTATTTCATCTCTGTTATTTTTCTTTTTGTTTATTAGTTTTTCTTTTTTGGTCACTGCTGAAATGATATTTTATATCATATTTTTATTTTTTGAAAATTTGTTGTCAATGTTTTACATCTCTTAATTTATTAAAGGAAGAAAACATCATTAATTATTTTTGTTCATCTAATCTCTTTTAGTGGTGTAATTTTCTTTTTTAAACAAAAGTATATCTCAAATCAATAATTGGACTTTACGATTAAGATCTTTTTTATCTTGCTACAGTATTCTATCTTATACTTATAATGTTCAAAGTCTTTATATTACTTTTAAGTTTTTTTATCATCCTGTCATTGCATTTATCATATCATTTTGATTTTGTTTTGTAGTTTGTTCTTCTTTATATTAGAGAGTGAGTTTTTTTTTCTCTAATATTTGGAAGATATACTCACAACTAAGAGTATTTAAGAGTTTTGAAAAGGGATCTAGCTTGCAAAAAAAAAGTAGCCAATGACGCCAAATCAAAAGTTGCACAATGATGCCAAATTATGAATTATATACAAAGTGTATCAAAAAAAAAAAAAAAAAGCACAAAGTGTGCCATTCAATTAACAAGAGGCATAAAATGAGCACACCAAAAGCAAGTTCTCTTATCTTTCAAACTTTTAAAATTTAGAAGAATTCATGTGTCACTTGATATTTTCAAAGGCTTGATTTTGAATTTCGCGATTGTGATAAATTACTTTGTTACATTATTCTATAAAATATTTTTCTAAAATAAAGTCTATAACAGATCCCTTTTTTTTATTCAATTAGTTTTTCTGAGTTAGGTATTTTATTTTTAAAAGACGATTTTGCCCTGAGAGAAGTCAGAGCTAGGTTTAACAGAATCAGATATTCTATCGGTTTCAAATTTTGATGATATTAACTCATTGGTCTTACAAGTCTTTAAAATCAATCACATAGAGACTTTGGCATATTCATGCTTTGATTAAAAAAAAAATTGCTTTCGTTCTTCTTTTTTTGGTTATTTTTCCTCCTTTTTTATGATGCCAAAAGGGAGAGTAGTGTTTGTATTGTTTTTCATTTTATTTAGGTTATTTTTCATTTTATTTAGGTGTGACTGTTAGATTGTTTGTCATCATAAAAAAAGGGGAGATTATTATGAATCTGATTTTGGGGACTATAATTTTAATGATAGCAAAATACTTCTTTTTCTCTATAATTGTCTTTACTACTAACATTTTAGGTCCATAAGATCAAACTGTAATTTGAACCAGCTCAAGATTGGGTACAATAGGTCTGAGTCAGTTTATAATATTTTCCTTTTTTTTTAGTCAATTATAAATGATGTGGTTTCTGATGCTAAGCAACCTTACACACACACACACACTTGAGTGATTTTTTTTGACTGTTTTAGAGTTTTTTGTTTTTGCTCACATCATCTAGGATGATCCAAAAATTGGATTGGACGATCAGTTAAAAACTGAAACCCTAATTAGGGTATTCTGGTTAAGGGAGCCATCATTAAGCATATCATCCTAGACAATATTCATATCGGTCAAGACGATAGGCTCAAATAAGAAAGAATCAATCGCCAAATCTATTTAGGTATATGTTATTTTTGGACATCGTCCAGGACATTGTCCTAGATGATACAATGCAATTATGCCTAAATTAATATGATAATTAAGGCAAGTAATTAAGGTTTGATTGCTTAATTGTATCATCCTAGAGGATCTCAGGATCAGCCGAGACGATCAGTTCACAAACCTTAGTTGTTCATGGACGATCAAACATCAGCCTGCTTTTGTTTAGGGCGATATTTTGGACTATATGTACTGAAATTAACTAATCGTACGGGATGATTGTAAGATTGGCTTGGACGATGAAGTTATTTTTACATCATCCAAATCCATTCATGGTGATATTCTGGTTAATATTTAATGATTTGTACTAATCATACAGGATGATATCCTATCAGCCTTGATGATATGAATAAAAACCTTCTAATCGTCCCAAATCATCCTAGATGATTGAGCTAAATTTTTACTGATCGTATGACATTTATATCATCCTGGATGATAAAGTCGGTTTGTTGCAATTAAGAGCTATTCCAAAGCTCTTCTATATAAGATCTGTTGTTCTACCCAAGAGGACATCTTTTGTTGATGTTCTGACCTAAGAGAACCAAGGGGAGTGGGACAGCAAGGGAGAGAAAGAGAGGATCATGTAAGGGGGAGTTTGTGAGGGGTTTTCACAAAGGTTGCTCCAAGAAAGGGTATGTCATCGTCTTCTCTGGTCATCATCCCTAGTTCCTTGGGGGTTCTAGTGAGGTCTACTTCAGCATCTGATCAAGGTTTTCTCCCTACTTCAGGAGGAAGAAAAAGGAGTTGGGTTCTCTTCCTGCTTCTAGAGGAAGCAAAAGGAGTTGGGTTCTCTATCTCACTTGGGTTGGTGGAAAGGAGGTTTGTACAGGCTTCTCCGCCTTGCTGTGGGGGAAAAAGGAGAGACACTGAGTTTAGTGCAATACTTGGAGGGCGCCTCCGGAGAGTGGACGTAGGTCGAGTTGACCGAACCACTATAAATTTCTATGTTATTTATTACTACTTCCGTATTTTATTTTCGCACTTTATTTTATGTGGTGAACTTTGGTTTAAGTTTATGCTTCTGCTTAAAAAAAAAATTAAATACAAATTCACTCCCCTCTTGGTTAGCATTGGGACTAGTTCATTAGGGCTTAACATTTCTATTGAACTTTAACTAGCCACGGTGAGATGCTATCTCTCCTTCCATCACCCGATCATATGAAATTGTAGTCCTTAGCATCCTTGACTATCAAGTCTTTTTAGTTGAAAAAAATAGAAAATCCCCCCCTTTTTTTATGTACGTAAGCATGTAAATAA
This sequence comes from Dendrobium catenatum, assembly GCF_001605985.2. Taxonomy (NCBI): domain Eukaryota; kingdom Viridiplantae; phylum Streptophyta; class Magnoliopsida; order Asparagales; family Orchidaceae; genus Dendrobium; species Dendrobium catenatum. The sequence continues at coordinate 4,118 of NW_021350118.1, read as the reverse complement.
AATCATTTATTTACTTTTTTTACCTTGTTGCATCTTAATGTCAATTTCCAACCGCAAGTGTGCCATGACTTATTCAAATGCTGACCACAAGATATAATAACATGACATTCATTACATACTACTTTGGTGATGCTAATTTGTGAGTGTGAGTACCTGATGAGGACAACACCTTAACACATTCTACCAAGAGGATCTGTGCATCCCATCCAACCACTTCAAGTGACTCGCGTTCTTAAAAAATTTCTGAACTACTTAATTTTTATGGACTCTTCCCTATATAGATCCTTTTGAACTTAGTGGATAATGTGACCACCTTCATTTCATCTTGGATTATACAACCTGTCATGGATGCTACCTTATTTAGACATGTCTGCAACATGAGGGCATCTAATTACTGGTGCGTCTAATTTTCTTCTGTAGCGATTAAGATGAGTGGGAAAACAAAAAAGTTTAGAGATCAAATGGTTAAGTTCATTTTCATCCACTTGATGATTAGATAGTTAGTGTCGACTATTCTTACCCCTTTCACCAAGGAGAAGGTGCTTGTGCCCGAGTTAAATGTTGATGATGCTAGGACATTTGCTTCTTTGACTAGGAAGTTTTTGATAATTAGCCAACACTTGGGCCCACTACACATATATGACATCTTTGGTAAGTATTATAAGTCCTTTTTTAAATTTTTCTAGGTTTTTTGCTCTCCTTAGTATTAGTGTGTTCTCTTAAAAGGTGGCATGTCAAGTTGTTAGTACCTTGATGAATTGGAGGTGCTCAATTTCCTCTTGAAGGTTCCTACCACTGTGAGAGAAAATAAAGTTGAAAAGGAAGAGGAGAAGCAACCAATGAGTATGAAGAGGCTTCTCCCAAGAATCAAAAAAGAAGGGGAAACAACCACTTGCCCCTAGAGCCCATGACAAAGAAACTTGTGTAAGTCACCAAACTGAGGCCTCTTCTAAAGAAGGAGAAGTGGCTTCACATTTTTTCTCTTTAGATGAACTTCCTCACACTCCTCTATAGCTTGAAGAAAGGTGATCACCTTTTTCTTATCCCGAAGATGAAGTGATTGAGTCCTATGACTCATATAGTGAGTTGTATTACTTCCATAAGGGTTCTCGACTATGGCAACTCTATAATCGCCTTTAACATGCATGGCTTAACCTTGATGCCTCAGGTTTAAAGAGGAACCTGAGGAACTTGTATGAACCTCTAATAAAGGTTCATTTTAAGGGGTTTATTAGTATTTTGTACCATTTAAGTGTCACAAATGTCTCATTTAGGTCTTGAATGTGCTATTCAGATGATTTGCTTTTCACTGACATGTCATCCACATATAGTTCAAAGTTTTGAGCATTGTGCTCTTTAAAAACTTGGCTCATTATCCTCTAACAAATTGCCCCAACATTCTTGAGCTCAAATGACATTACCTTATATAAAAGTGGAATCCCTCGCCAATGATGAAGGATGTCTTGTCATAGTCAGGATAGACGTTTATTTGATCGTGTTCTAAGAAAACATCTAAGAAACTCATCATCAAGAATCTAACTATTGATTCCACTAATAAGTCGATTCTGGGAAGTGAGCATCCATCTTTTGGATATCTCGGGTTGTGGTTTGTGAAATTGACACACATTCTCCACATGTTAGTAGCCTTTTGCATTGTTATTTCATTGGAAATCAGTTAGGTTACTGCACCTTCCTTACAAAGTCATTTTTGAGCACCTTTTGCACTTCTTGCTAGATTGGCTAAATGATTGTAACAATTGACTTTCATATTTTCTACTTTATGATCATAGTAAATATCCTAATATTGAGTTTATCATATACAACTTCATCAATGTTTGACATCTCTATTGTTGTCCTTGTAAAGGCTTTGAGGTCTTCTTTAAGAGCTTGGATAAGTTTGAAAGAGCTTATGACGCACTAAGAGGGGGGTGAATTGGTCTTTCTAAAAAATCTTTTACTTAAAATCAAATGAGATATGTAGAAACTTTTAAGAGAATAAAATATTTAAACCAAAACCAAATGCAAATTAGATTTTTTTTTTAACATAGAGCAAATTATATATATAGAGTTTCTTAATGAAATTCTGACTATTACATTAAAAGGCGCCTCGTTATTTAAGAGTTTAGCTTCTTTTCCTTAAGTGTTTCACATCTATCTGCCAAAGGTCATCCTGTATGGGTATTACACTAAAGTAACTCTCTTTTAGCTTATAGCTAAGTGGAGAAGTTCTTCTCCCTTACTCGTTGGAGAAGGACCTAAAGAATCTCCCTCCTTCTGCCTCCCAACTCAACATAGATGTTTTCCTTCCTATAGCTCCTAGTTCTGGTGGAGATGTTAATCCCTCATTTAGGTCTTAACTACAGTGGAAATGCTATCTCTCCTTCCACCTCCCGATCCGATGAAGATGTAGTCCTCAACCTCCTCGACTAACAAGTTTTTTAAGTTGGAAAAAATAGTAAATCCCCCTTTTTATTTTTGATGTATGTAAGCATGCAAATAAAATTATTTCTTTACTTTTTTTTACCTTATTGCGTCTTAATGTCGATTTCCATCCATAAGTGTGCCATGACCTATTCAAATGCTGACCACAAGCAATAATAGCATGACATTCATTGCATACTACTTTGGTGATGCTTATTTGTGAGTGTGAGTACCTGATAAGGACAACACCTCAACACATTCTACCAAGAGGATCTATGCATCCCATGCAACAACTTCAAGTGACTCGTGTTCTTGAAAAATTTTTGAGCTACTTAATTTTTATGGACTCTTCCCCATATAGATCCTTTCGAACATAGTAGCTAATGTGATCACCTTCATTTCATGTTGGATTATACAACCTGTCATGGATGCTACCTTATTTACGCATGTCTGTAACATGAGGGCATCTAAGGACTGGTGCGTCAAATTTCTTCTGTGGCGATTAAGAGAGTGGGAAAACAAAAAAGGTTAGAGATCAAAAGGTCAACTTAATTTTTATCCACTTGATGATTGGCTGGCTGGTGTCGACTATTCTCGCCCCTTTCACCAAGGAGAAGGTGCTTGTGCCCGAGTTAAATGTTGATGATGTTAGGGCATTTGCTACTTTGACTAGGTAGTTGTTTGTAATTAGCCACCACTTAGGCCCACTACACTTATATGACACCTTTGGTAAGTAGTGTAGGTCCTTTTTAAAATTTGTTTAGGTTTTTTTTCTCTCCTTAGAATTGGTGTGTTTCGTTAATAGGTGGCATGTCGAGTTGTCAGTACCCTGATCAATTGGAGGTGCTCGATTTCCTCTGAAGGATCCTACCACTATGAGAGTCAATAAAGTTGAGAAGGCAGAGGAGATGTAACCAAAGAGCATGAAGAGGCTTCTCCTAAGAAGAAGAAAAGAGGGGGAAATAGCCGCTTACCCCAAGGAGCCCTTGATGAAGAAGCCTATGTAAGTCACCAAACTGAGGCCTCTTCTAAAGAAGGAGAAGTGGCTTTGCATTTTTCTCTTTGGATGAACTTCCTCGCACTCCTCTATAGCTTGAAGAAAGGTGAACACCTTTTTCTTAGCCTGGAGATGATGTGATTGAGTCTTATGACTCACATAGTGAGTTATTTTACTTTAATGAGGATTCTCGACTATGGCAACTCTATGATCACCTTTAACATGCATGGGTTAACCTTGATGTCCTCAGATTTAAGGAAGAACCCAAGGAAATTGCTTAAACCTCTACTAAAGGTACATTTTAAGGGGTTTAGTCACATTTTGTACCATTTAAGTGTGGTAAATGTCTCATTTAGGTCTTGAATGTGCTATTCGGGCCATTTGCTTTTCACTGACATGTCATCCACATATAGTTCAATGTTTTGACCACTCTTCTCTTTAAAGACATGGTTCATTATCCTCTAATAAATTGCCCCAAAATTCTTGAGCTCCATTGACATTACCTTTTATAAAAGTGTAACCTTCACCAATTATGAAGGTTGTCTTCTCATAGTCAGGATAGGCTTTTATTTGATGGTGTCCTGAGAAAGCATCTAAGAAACTCATCATCAAGAATCTAACTACTGAGTCCACTGTTAAGTCAATTATGGGAAGTTAGTATCCATTTTTTGGATATCCCGGGTTGAGGTTTGTAAAATCG
>NW_021350117.1:0-278 GCF_001605985.2 Dendrobium catenatum | reverse complement strand
ATCTCCTGCATTGCAGGAATATATTAGAAGTGTCTCCCGTTTTAAAGGAGTAAGTTAAAATTATTTCACGCAAGGAAGGAAATATATGAAAGTTGCCTCCTAATTTATAGGAGTATACATGAATAGGCCCCTGAATTACAGGAGAGTATGAAAATTGACTCATGTATTGCAGGAGAATATATAAGGGTGTTTCATGCTTTCCAAGAGAGTATGAAAATTGACTCATGTATTACAGGAGGATGTATTGACGGCGTCATTCTTTGCAAGGGAATATATAA
>NW_021350116.1:0-369 GCF_001605985.2 Dendrobium catenatum | reverse complement strand
TGGGGTTTGACTTGGAAAGAGTGGAGAAGGGTTAGGAGAGCTCACACACGAGAAATCTTGGGTTAAGAGCTGGTAGGGAGTGAGTAAAAGTAAGAGAGCATTCTAAGAACCCTAAAGGAGGTATTTAAAGGATTAGAACCATGATCGATGATCTAGATCTAATTTAAGGTCAATTAGGAGGGAATTATATTTGATTAGCACGGGATTTGATCCCAAGGATGAATATGCAATGATTATTTGCATTAATTGAGAAGATTTTGACCTAAATAGGTCAATTTTGACCATGTTAGACTTGGGTTGACCAAGTAAATGGTTAACCTAGACAATATGGTCAATTTGACCGAAGGGAGTCAGAGATTTGATTCAAAG
>NW_021350115.1:0-457 GCF_001605985.2 Dendrobium catenatum | reverse complement strand
CTACATCGGTGCTAACCGTTAACCCATCTGCTTAGCTTTCAGAAAAAGCTAAAAAAAAAAACTAAAACTAACGATAAAATCGTATAGATCAAAAACTCGAGACAAAATCATCTAAAAATGAAAATCAAGGACTTAAATCAGCAGACTATGCAAAACACCAAACAGACCGTGGAAGAGTAGACAGATCAAAATTTACATGAAAATTTAATAGCCCAAATATTTAATTAAAACTATATATAATTTTTAGAAAGAAATTTAGTCCTCATTTGAAATGGAGAGAGAAGTCATTCCCCAGCGGAGTCGCCAGAAAAATCTGTGAGAAAATTATTTAATCTTCATACTTTATTCTAAAAATATTTAACTTTTTATTTTAAAATAGCAAATTATGATTGATTTATTAATTTATAAAATTTATTATAAAATAAATCTATTTTATTTACATAAAGAAAGAAAAAGG
>NW_021350114.1:0-467 GCF_001605985.2 Dendrobium catenatum | reverse complement strand
AAAGGACATTGGCTAGCGCTTAAATTAGAAAAAAAAAAATCATAAAAAAGAAAAAAAAGGCTGCACGTTTATCGAAATTATGTTTCAAGACAAATTTTTATGAAAATTTTAAGTTTTAAGACAACCATTCTTTGAAAAAATTTTAAAATTAAGCATGATTATAAAGTGTATTAAGAGTTTAAACATGTTTAAAAAAATTTTAAAATAGGCAAAATCACCTGTTTAATTACTGGCGACTTATGCTGATTAGGATTAGTTGAGTCAGATAGCCGTTATGCTGAGTTGACAAAGAATGAGAAATTATATATATTGATAAATCGCCCAAATAATGGGCGACATTATTAAAAAAAAAAGTTTTTGAGTAGTGTTTAAAAGGAAACAAAAAAATTCTACAAGTGATGCAAGAATAACATGTAAATCTAGTTTTTTCTAATTATAAGATTTGATATTAGATTTAATAATTCAAA
>NW_021350113.1:0-606 GCF_001605985.2 Dendrobium catenatum | reverse complement strand
GATCAGCACACTGACTTCAACAAATACTAAAATTATGATCCAAGTCATTTTAATTGGTTCACAACTCTGAGAGAAAATCAAAGTTGACGCTTAGGGAGCGACCACGCATCATAATTTGCTTGAAATTATAATATTGCATCAATAAATTTTCAAATGCTCTGGCACGTATTTTTGGACTGTAAGTTTCAATGTCGAAAAATAAGGTGCAACTGATACGTCGCCAAAAATCATATTGGTTGGGCACAAATCTGAGTAAAAATTTGTTTTTGGAGCATCCAAATTAAATTGAAGACCATCCTAACTCCAACTTCATTAAGCTAATAATCAAATTGAACATCTCAGGAAGATGAACCGATTGACACCTAATTTAGTTCAATCTTGTGGACCTCCGAAAGAGCACCGCGCGAACGGGTCAATTGGAAGGGACAGATTGGATCGTACATATGACTAACCATTGAGGATAGAGGCTGTCGCCAACACACCTCGATGGGTAGTAATAAATACGACCTAATCAAAGGTTTCCCCCATCCGATACAACAGTTCGAATGGGGTTTAGTAGATGTGGGATCAAGTTTCCCACGGGCGCAAGCCCCCGTGGTTAATTAC
>NW_021350112.1:0-200 GCF_001605985.2 Dendrobium catenatum | reverse complement strand
ATATATTTATTTGGGTTTATATATATATATATATATAAATCTTTAAAATTTGAGAGATCTTTTTGAAATTTCAAACATGGATTGAGCACATGAAAAGAATTCATGGGGAATGATTAGTGAATAATTAGACTCCATTTATTCACTAATCACATCATTAATCTATTTAATTATTATTTAATTTTTGCATATTTAAAATGAAT
>NW_021350111.1:0-284 GCF_001605985.2 Dendrobium catenatum | reverse complement strand
TCAGATCCAAAAGAATAACATTTGACAGCAGTGAAAATGATTTTAAGATATTTAATAGGAACTCAGAACTTAGGAATTTGGTATCCTAAGTTTAGCTCTTCATTTGAAATTATTGTTTATTCATATTCTGACTTTGCATGCTGTAGAGTGGATAGAAAAAGCACTTCTAGAACATGTCAATTCATTGGAAATGTATTAGTTTCATGGTCTTGTAGAAAATAAAATTCAGTGGCCCTATCTACTGCAAAAGCAGAATACATTGCATTAGGAAGTTGTGTAGCACA
>NW_021350110.1:0-902 GCF_001605985.2 Dendrobium catenatum | reverse complement strand
AAAATCTGTCCACAAATTTTGCTCCCCTTTTTGGAAGGAATTTGGGATCCAACCTGCTGCTGGCCGTGACTCTCAAAGTCCCAACCTAGGTTGTTTCTCTCCCAAATTTCCCTGTGCACCTTCAACTCTCCACTTGAGTTCTAAACCCCAAAACCCTTTCTCTCCACTTCCATTCTCTCAAGAAGGAAATCTGAAGTTTCTCTCAGAATTTTGGATCAAAATCTGAAACAGTTTTCAGATTTTTGGGAAGCGGACTTAGAGCGTGTTTCCTACCCCTATTTTCTCAAGAGAAAATCTGAGAATTTCCTCTCAGATTTTTGGTGAAATCTGAACTGGCTGTCAAAAAAAATTGGAGAGGAGATTTGTCCCTAGCAAAGCCCCTTTCCGTTCTACATCAGTAGGATTTAGTATTACATATATAACTATATAGATTAGAATGTGGCGCTCGGATAAAATTTATACCAAGGAAGGAACAAGCCTAGAATAAATTCAAGTACTTTATTTGAAAAGTTATTAAAATTTAAAAAAAGGATTTTGTTTCTGAAGGTTTGAATTCAATACTCTTATGTACAATTCTTGTCAAAAGCACATTTTGAAGGAGATAGGGAAAAGGTTTCTGATGCATAAACAACTAATACCTCAAGCTAACTTTTTCGAGAAATTGTGAAGGGGATTACGACCTAATTTTTTTCTACACTTCTGAGCTATGGAGCAGCCTCAACTTTTTTTTTTCTTCTAATAGTCCTTAATTAGGGATCAGATAGGTAAATAATAGAGTGCCCCTTCTGTCGTAACAAAAAACGGGGCGGGCACTCTTCTCGCATAGCGAGTTCTGACCACTCCTCATATCCCATAAACCTAGAAGGGAGCAGCCTCAACTTAAATTGACTAGGATGATAAAA
>NW_021350109.1:0-310 GCF_001605985.2 Dendrobium catenatum | reverse complement strand
AAAGATCCCATAATCATTTATACAAAGTTTAAAATAAAAAATTAAAAGTAAAAAAAGGAAATAGAATCTAAAAAGAAAATTACAATTTAAAATTAAACTCCAAAAGTTTGGTATAAAATCGCCAAACTTTAAGTTCATAATCTCCATCTTCAAATATACCTCTGCTGAGTTGTTATCCACAGGAAAAACTTTTTTCATTTTTAGTGAGATAAGAGGAAAGAAGAACCTCTCAAACCGTTCTTTTCTTTATAATCAGACATCTTTCTTCTAGGCAGTTCTTTCACCGGTCCGAGATCTTGTAGTTCTTTGT
>NW_021350108.1:0-231 GCF_001605985.2 Dendrobium catenatum | reverse complement strand
TAGTTCTAGCTCAAAGTACAAGCTCAAGTGTCCCATGTAGTCCAAGTCCTCAAGTTCAAGTATATATTCAAGTGCTTGTTCAGAGTCTTCTGAAGTTTTTTGGAGTCCGATTGCATACTCAATTTCATCTGGACTTGAGGCAGATACTTACAAGTTCAAGTTCAAATTCGTATTGATTTGGGTTTAGTGCCAAATTGATTTCATTTTATTACTTGGATTTGATTTTTAGAA
>NW_021350107.1:0-410 GCF_001605985.2 Dendrobium catenatum | reverse complement strand
AAAGTTCCGCTTCATTGTCCTGATAATTCTGAGATCAAACTAGACCTGATTACCCCTGAAGCCTCGAAAGAAATCAAAAGAAAGAACAAGCACAAATACATCCACATCAGACTTGTTGTGTTTGGAATCAGAGGCCTAGTAAGAAAGCGAACTGGAGGTAAAGTTCTTATTTGTTTATTTGATTCTCGATTTTGTACTCCCAATGAATCTATGATTGGAATCATAGAAGTTGACATGAACAACAATATTGGAATTACTTATATTATTCCAGACATAACTATGACTGTAGAAGACTTTGAGAAACATATTAAAGTCTTGGTACAGAGCAAGAGTTATGAAAACTTCCAAGGAAACAATATTTTTTTGGATATAATTGTTCTTGGCAAAACTATGAGTAGCATCCAAACTAG
>NW_021350106.1:0-208 GCF_001605985.2 Dendrobium catenatum | reverse complement strand
AAAACAGAAAATCTAATCAGGGGTTCTTAATTAAGGTAGCTGTCATTAGCAAATTGGCCTAGATGATATGTATATCGGCCAAGAAGATAAGATCAAAATAGAAAGAAATTGATGCCATAAACAATTAAGGTATTCTGTACTTTTGGTAATCGGCCAGGATGATCTCGTATCGGCCTGGACGATATTCACAATTATGCCTTAATTAAAT
>NW_021350105.1:0-309 GCF_001605985.2 Dendrobium catenatum | reverse complement strand
AACTTCCTCTTCTATTGCATGGATGGAAGGAGTAAATGAGATGATTTACTATATAAGGCTTCGTTTGAGACGATATTATTACAGCTTTTAAAGTAATTTTTTAATAATTTTTTTATTAAAAAACTGTTTTAAGAAGTAGTAAAAAAGTTGTTTTAAAAGAAACCTAAATAGTAAGATTATGTGATAAATATATAATATAAATTTGTGTAATATTATGTATGTAGGTTTTCCTTAAATTATTAATGTTTTAAGGAATATTTGCCCCTTGGAACCTCTTCCTTAGTTGGAAGCTGTGCTTTAAAAAATTGA
>NW_021350104.1:0-211 GCF_001605985.2 Dendrobium catenatum | reverse complement strand
TGGCTCAAGAAATCTTTAATAAATTTCGGTATTCTAAAGCTAAAAGTGGTCTATTGGCAATCAAAATTGATATGGAAAAAGCTTATGATAGTATGGGATGGCAAGCTTTAAGACAAGCTCTTATTCACTATAATTTCCCTATCAAATTCAGAGAATTGTTAATGCAATGTGTTCTAGATCCTAAATATTGCATACTAATCAATGGGAAGAA
>NW_021350103.1:0-338 GCF_001605985.2 Dendrobium catenatum | reverse complement strand
ATTCAGAATCTGATTTGTGCGCCTTCAGTGCAACTGTTTTCTCCTTCTTTTTCTCTCCTGTATCAAGATTTCTTTGATTCACCCCATGCTCGTAAGCAATGAGTGAACCAAGTAAGTTATTAATAGAATAAGTGTTCAAATCCTTAGATTCAGTGATTGCAGTGATTTTAGCATCATATGATGAAGGCAAGCATCTCAAAATCTCGTTTACTTTTTTATAGTTTGAAAGTTCTTTTCCTAATGCATGTAGTGAAGTAACTATCTGAGTAAACCTAGTATACATGTTAGAAATTGATTCATAAGGTTTCATACGAAAAAGTTTGTAGTCATGCAAGAGA
>NW_021350102.1:0-264 GCF_001605985.2 Dendrobium catenatum | reverse complement strand
GATTTGCTCGGTATTGCTAGGGATTTGCTCGGTATTGTTAGAAAAAACTATTATTTTCTATCGACTCCAAGTCAGCGCAAGCCGAAGCTTCTCCGACCCTATCTCTTTCTCCATACGTTGATCTTCCACTAACCTTACTCCATTTTTTCAGCAAAGTCCGACGCCTCCACCTCTTCAAGAGGAAGGCAACCCTTTCGATCCCTTCAGCACACACACACACACACACACACACAGAGAGAGAGAGAGAGAGCTTCTTCCCCATAC
>NW_021350101.1:0-204 GCF_001605985.2 Dendrobium catenatum | reverse complement strand
TGATTCTCCTAACATTATCATAATGTTGAACATGCACTTATTTTTGAAATCCAATTAGAAAGTGTTTCTTCTCTAGTATTTCATTGAAGAAATGGAGTATTGACCAAGTCGCATATCTTCGCTATTTAAATCCCTTGATATCTCATTTAGACATAAAAACCTCAAATTTTAATGCATTTGCTTATGAGATCTTCAACTTTGTTT
>NW_021350100.1:0-310 GCF_001605985.2 Dendrobium catenatum | reverse complement strand
CAATTATGACTTGATTGCATGATCAAATCGTCCTGGATGATCGCAAAATCATCCAGCCTGATACGCTGGACGATTGGACATCAGACAGCTATTTTTCAAGGCAATGTTCAGGATGATATTCCACAATTTGTCCTGATCGTCCAGGATAATATATTATCATCCTATATTATCCTGGACGATATGAACGAACTTCTTCTGATCGTCTCAAATCGTCCCGGCTGATTGGGCTTAAATTGCACTTATAGTACAAGACAATATTAGTATCGTCCTGAACGATAATGTCGGAAACTTGCATTAATAAGCTCATTTT
>NW_021350099.1:0-391 GCF_001605985.2 Dendrobium catenatum | reverse complement strand
TTAGGTATTGCACTAATAAAGAGAAACTCTCCTTCAGCCCATGGCTAGGTGGAGAAGCCCATAAATAGTCTTATCTATCAAAGAATCTCTCCTTTCACCTCCTCGGTCAGGTGGAGTTCTTGAAAACCCTTTCACCTCCTCGATGTAAGAAAAAAATAAAAAAGGGCACAAAATTTTAAGACTCGTCTAGCACCACGACATCGGACAAATTAAAGCCGGACTGCCACAACATTGACATTGCAGCACTAACTTTTTTGTTAGACATCATCACAACATCCAAATGGTAAGCTTTGTAGTTCTATACTCTTTATCTTTCAATTTTTTTGATTAAAAAAAGTGTTCTTGGAGTTTTTTAAAAGACCCATTACATTGCAAATTTATCCCACATAAA
>NW_021350098.1:0-211 GCF_001605985.2 Dendrobium catenatum | reverse complement strand
GACACCTCTCAATCATTAGGTCACTAGAAAGAAACCCTCTTAGGTCCTAGTGACCTCATACATAGATGAGGTCAACAATGGTTTAACCCATCCAAACCCTTAAGAGTGAATAAAGTTATGGGTATTAGGAAATAAAACTATCTAGGACAAACTTATTTGACCCACTTAAGGAATTCAATTTGGCCAAATATGTCAACCTACTTAAATAAGA
>NW_021350097.1:0-237 GCF_001605985.2 Dendrobium catenatum | reverse complement strand
TTTTTCAAACCAAGTGACGCAATGCTTCGTTTAAATTTTTTATTTTTTTCCTCTTTTCCATACAGTTTTAAAACCGGCTTCTATGTTTTAGTTTTTCTGTGAAGAAGCAAAGCAGTTGTTTCCTCTTAGGGTGCGTTTGGGACGGCTGCAGCTGTCAGTAAAGCAGGTTGTAAAGTTACTATACAGAAAACTGCTTTCTTAAGTTGCTGTATAGAAAGCTGTATTTTTTGTTTGGGT
>NW_021350096.1:0-210 GCF_001605985.2 Dendrobium catenatum | reverse complement strand
ACCAATCAATGCGGCCATCATCGGGGTGTTGTGGGGTTATTTCTCTTTATGGATTGAACCTTGTCAACTCTATCGGGCTGCCGACAGAAGATCGAGTTTCATATGTTTTATGCCATTAATAGTGAATTGTCATTGTTATAGGTATTGAAGGTCTAATATGAATGTATTAAGACAAATATAACGGTCTCCACAACCGTATATTTGCTTGTT
>NW_021350095.1:0-222 GCF_001605985.2 Dendrobium catenatum | reverse complement strand
CGCATATCAAAAAAGTTGGATGGTACACGATCATAAGAGAGTTTTCCGTTACAATATATGAAAGTTGCATGGAAGGTCATTGTGCAGGGAAAATTATTATGTCCGGTGTTCATATTCGTCTGGACACTAATCCAGACGCATCACGTTATCCAGATACACCCGGGGCCCAGAGTATCCGGGTGACGTGACTCGTCTGGATTGGTGTCCGGACGATCCGGTCAC
>NW_021350094.1:0-2013 GCF_001605985.2 Dendrobium catenatum | reverse complement strand
ATTCAATATAATTGTACTCTATTACTGTATTTTGTTTTTATTTCGCACGTCCTGTATAAATATACATCAGTGGGATACACTTTAGTTAATTGGTGGTCAAGTTATTAGCTTAAATATTTCATGGCATTTTGCAACTTAATTTGTATGAATATGGAACAGCTGCCTTCGATGATTTCGGCCGAGCAGCCCAAGCCAGTCTGTTAATGCTAATTCGATCTATTTAAAAAAAAAAATTAAACATAGACATATGCATTCAAAAACATAGTTTTAAAACTCTTACATGAGTTTTATTTAAGTCATCTTTATTTCATTATATAATAATTTTATTTTCCCTTACATTAATTTTGCTCATGTTGCAAGTTTTAAATTCCTTTTCATGCATGCAGAGATTTATATTTATCTATTTACATTAAACTATTCTCATCTTTTTTTTTTCAATTACTCTTTTATGGTTTGCATTTGGTTTCTAAGTCTCTATTCTTTCGGCTTCAAAGATTAGGTAATGAAATTATTATGTGTTGAATTGCTTTTCTTTATTTTGTTACATGCAATTACTCTACATTGCTTTTCTTTATTTTGTTATTTGCAATTACTTTACAAGTATTGAATATTTCTTCTTGAGAAGATTGGAAATATTATATTTTGTTTTCTTCTTTATATTATATTTTTTTTCATATTCACCCTTGCTCATGAAACATCAACCAATACTCAAACTTTTATATTACAAATATGAAATGACTACATATGTCAATGCTTAGTAAGAAAGGAACTATAATAGCAAAAATGGGTTTGAAAAATATTTAGTTTGTATGGGCTTACTGTCACAACCATACTTATTTAAATATACATCACAGTTCACGTCAGTGAAAGAAAAGAAAAGTGACAGCGAAAATACATAGATGTCATTGTTGTAAATGTAGAAATAGAAATCTTATATCTAAAAGATTTGTATTGGTATGAAGTTATCAACAAGCATTATTAGTATGAATTGATTCATTCTCTATTAAATTTTAGATATGGGAATTCAAATTACAAATTATTAATAGAAAATATCTTTTTGATTTACAAAATCTATTATAAATATTATTGTATAAGCATTTCGTATTCATTTGTTATTTATTTGAGATTATGATTCAGTCAACCCAATCAGCTATTGGAAATGCACTAGAACTATATGTGATAAGCAATTAATTCTTATGTTTACATAAAATAAACCTAGCTTATGTCACCCGTAGCCTTGGAGGGCTACATGTTTTCAAATGGTGGATGTTCTGAAGAGTCATATATAATTAAAAGATTTGGCATGGAAGTATATTATTACAAGTGGAAATTATAGGGGAAAAACTTATATTTATTGAAATGTAAGTTTTTTGATACCGTGGTTAAGGTGGTGTTGCAAGAAAGGAAAAAATAACTTTTTTGGATCTCATAATAGTATTAGCGAGTACAAAGTATTGACAAGACACATAAAGTCAGGCTTACATGAAAAGCGAATATGTAGTAGAAGTATTTAATACAATTATAATTTGATGGCATAGTCAATAGCGGTTTTTATAGTAGTCGGCCTAAGGACAATGACTGTTTATATATATATATGTATATATATATATAATAGAGATGCAAGGGGACATATAGATCAACACTACATAGTGAATGAAAAGTATGATAAAATGAGGGTAGCCTATTGAATGTCTACATGGAATGTAAGTTAGGCTTGTAAGCATTTTTGTATGGATATTGGAGGATTCTTCTATGTAAATTCAATTCAAATTAATGTGGAAACGTTTTTATCCAATGTCAACTTGATTAGTTCTATAGGTTCTTATGGTCAAAAACTTTAAACCTTCTTCTATATGTGAGCTCACGATTTAGATATTAAAAGAGGAATTGAACAGCATTGTGAAAGTTATTGGAGGATGATGAAAATATAAGTTGATAATAATGACGTGTCATTGGATGATCAATGATTTTTGGACGATAAAAATGAAGTTTCATCATCGAATTATACGAGGA
>NW_021350093.1:0-210 GCF_001605985.2 Dendrobium catenatum | reverse complement strand
AATCAGCCAGGATGACCATGAGATCATCCTAGACGATCTAGTTATTTTTCCATCATCTATACATCGATCCAGGGAAATGGTTTGGATGATATTCATCGAGTTAAACTAATCATACATGACAATATACTATTATCTTGGATGATATTTGATGATTAGTTCCTAATTAGGTCCAGTTTGGAGCTCTTGTGGAAAAGATCTCTTATTTTCTCA
>NW_021350092.1:0-337 GCF_001605985.2 Dendrobium catenatum | reverse complement strand
TGCCTAGGTTTGAGTTGGTTATCCTTGTAAACCATCTAAAGTGTGTGTAGAAGGCCGTGTGGCTGGGTAGATCCTAAACTAGATTATTTGTTGAGGTTGTCTAATGTTTATATTTTTTTAAGGTTAAAGGGGAGATTTATGTTTGAGTTTAAATATTAACGTGTTAAATGTTTAATTAAGATATATTTTAACAATTATGTGATTATTACCTTCGTTACTCATAGAGGCCATAAAGTTTATTTCACCTTCTTTGGGGCTAAGTTAATAGCCTTCTAGGCATGGATTACCTAGTAGCAATCGGGGTAAATTAAGTAGATTTAGTCAATTAGAAATTAAG
>NW_021350091.1:0-519 GCF_001605985.2 Dendrobium catenatum | reverse complement strand
AATCAATTACTTGATTAAGCATCTACTGAGTGTAATGTTTGTTTTTGATGATTAGAATACCTCTCAAGAAAATCAAAGGAATGATGTTTTAGATAAAGATACAGTTTCCATTTTTTTAGTTCATTTTCAACGGCCCAGCGTTCGCATCTGGTGGTTCCGACGATCGGCCGGAAGGCCGGCGATCTTAGTAGGAGATTATGGAATGCAATCGAATTCTCTCATCAGAATCCTGGTCGAATTATAGAAAAGGATTCTCTATTCCAGTGAAAAAATTATCTGAAGTTTTCAAGGGAGGATCTAAAATTCTTAATGAATTCAATAAGAATTTCAAAAATCTGAAAGCAAAACCTCTGGTGATTAATGAAGGTGGTCTATTAACGATGAAAGCTTCTCCCATTTCAGTGATTGGGAAAGGGAAAGATATTTTAAAGGAGGATGGTGGATTTAATGTGAAATCCGTTAACAACCCTGTTTTTGTCAATGAAGAGATTGGTAAATTGAATTTGGAAGCTTCTTCCT
>NW_021350090.1:0-230 GCF_001605985.2 Dendrobium catenatum | reverse complement strand
CACGGCTATGCTATCAATATGCATGTCAGTCAATCAATCAATCAAATCATATCAGTCAATGGTCAATGAATCTATGCAATACGGAAATCCAGTAGTCAATAAAACCAGTCAATGCAGCGGTAGACGAATCGATAAATCAACTCAATAAATCCATGTCAATTTCGAAGAAATCCGTACACAAATCCGTACACAGAAGAAAATCAGTCAATCCGTCAAATCAATCAAGTCGT
>NW_021350089.1:0-354 GCF_001605985.2 Dendrobium catenatum | reverse complement strand
AGTTCGTCCGGTACGAACGGTTATTACAAGGTCGGTTTTAGAAACTGCTGAAAACCGTTCTAAGTCGGTTAATCATCTGGACGAAAATTTGTTCGTCTTGACAAAAATTTTACAGAGGACAATCATCATGTACGATAATTTAATTTTGTCTGGAAAAAAAATTTAATAAGACCAGATCATCCTAGACGATAATTAATTTCTTATGGACAAAAATTTTACAGAGAGCAACTCGTTTTCTTACGATAATTAATTTCGTCTAGACGAAAATTTTATAGAGACCAGATCGTCCTAGATGATAATTAATTTCGTTTGGACGGAAATTTTACAGAGAGCAACTCATTTTCTGACGATAAT
>NW_021350088.1:0-225 GCF_001605985.2 Dendrobium catenatum | reverse complement strand
CTGTACCACTTGGTTCCTCTCTCCACTTCATACAAAACAAAACTATTGAGAAATAACTTAAGGCTTCCTTCTCCACCAAACAGCAAAGTTCAACTCCACTTCTCATACCAAATCCCATCCATTTGACCATTCCAAAGCCCATTCCACCAAACAGATTTCTACAAATCTTAGCCCACCACTTCCATAACCTGTTGTAAAATATTTCCACTCAAACCTGCTTCATTC
>NW_021350087.1:0-400 GCF_001605985.2 Dendrobium catenatum | reverse complement strand
GCCTGGAATTCTTGTGACATTGCAGCACGCCAATTTTCTGATTTGTTGGCTTGAGCGAAAGTAGTAGGTTCGATTGGCTGGAGTGCGTGGGCTAGATCAAAGATTTTCTTTGGTTTAGTGATGCCAGTTTTGAGTCTGGTAGTCATGTGATGATGCGGGGCAGGTATGGGCGGATCGTGAGCAGTGAACTGATTGTTGGCTGTGGGTTGTGAAGTATTGTTAGACGGTGGGATTGAGGTGTCTTCGGAGCTGTTCGTGTTGGGTGGAGTTGACAGGGTCGGTGAGTGTGTGCTCGGTTTGGGTAAAGAGTAGGGGATGCCCGAGGCTGGCACGAGAAGAAGAGGAGGGGTGAATTGTTGTGTGTCTGAGTTGTATGGGATTTGAGATGTGGGTTTGGCGA
>NW_021350086.1:0-455 GCF_001605985.2 Dendrobium catenatum | reverse complement strand
GCCAAGCATAGTTATTCACGAATATAGAGCTCCTGATAGTAATCTAAAATAAGAGAAGATGCTCCACCTGGTAAATGGGGGACCTAACTGAGCCTGATGTAACTAGCAATCTCCTTCCATTTGAATCCAGTGCAATTTCATGTCTGCATATCTTCTCACTCTCAGGGTAGCAAAACCTAGTCAAGGGAGCAATAAAAATGAAAAACAAACTCATAAAAGTATTTTTTTTTTAGGATTTCTTTTTAAAAGAGGCAAACATTATGTGTCCCCAGACTAGCAAGGCATGGGCATATATCATGGTTTTACATTATTTTCATTTATCCTTTCACACAAGCACCCGAACCCCTTTGATAGCACAACAGGTATGCTAAGTTATAGCTTTAGAGATAAGAGTCACTTAGACAAAAAAAATTTAGAAAAGATAAGCTAAGTATGACAGAAAAAAAAAAGTTATG
>NW_021350085.1:0-241 GCF_001605985.2 Dendrobium catenatum | reverse complement strand
TTCTTATTTGATGTAAGAGAATAAATGAAAGCCAAAGCCTGGCTATCTCAACAGCCATGGATCTGGTTCATCAATCAAGCAGTTTTATAATTTTTTTCCATGGCTACATAATTTACATTCAATTATACAATCATTGAATAATATCAAAAAGGCCACTAAATGAATAGAATACTTATAATAAAAATCCATAACTGCTCTAAGATAGTGATAGGAAACACTTGGATTTCCAAGTGTTTCTCAC
>NW_021350084.1:0-230 GCF_001605985.2 Dendrobium catenatum | reverse complement strand
GGGTATAATCAAATTGAAGGAATTGATTTTGAGGAGAGCTTTGCCCCTGTAGCAAGACTTGAAGCAATTAGGGTTTTACTAGAATTTGCCTGTTTTAAAGGTTTTAAATTGTTTCAAATGGATGTCAAAAGTTCCTTTTTGACTGGGGTTATTGAAGAAGATGTTTTTGTCGAACAACCTCCAGGATTTGAAAATTCAAAATACCAAAATCATGTTTTTAAGTTAAAGAA
>NW_021350083.1:0-430 GCF_001605985.2 Dendrobium catenatum | reverse complement strand
CACCTGATTCTCAGGTTGTGTGATTTCTGTGAATTCTGTGTCGTCAGTGAGAAGGGAAATTTTAATTGATTTTATTTATTTATTTTAATTTTTAAGTGTATATTTGAGCCCTGCAAATAACTTTAATTAGTATTTAGTTGAATTTATAATATATTTTACTTTTTAAATTGACTGCAAACCGGGCATCTCCAACTGAAAAATTTATTTTCCACTCCAAAATCTAATAAGGGGTATATGAAATAGTAATTAATCTTTAACTAAATTTTATTTCTAATATCAAAAAAAAAAAAATGTGTATATTCTTTCTTTTTTTTTCTTTCAAATAGTGCAATTCAAAACTTGAAATTGCCTTCAAGAATACTCCTCGATTGGTCGCTCGTGCAAACTGCCATGTTCGAATAGTGTTCGGTTGGAGATGTCCTGAATGAAC
>NW_021350082.1:0-264 GCF_001605985.2 Dendrobium catenatum | reverse complement strand
TGCAAAACAATTATGATATTTTTAATCTACACTGCTCGAGCCACTTGTAGATTGATTTTCACATCAATGATATAATCAAAGTATAAATGTAACCTCATATACATTAATTATAGTTTAGGAATGCATAATTAATTGTCGAACCCATAAGAAAGTTAAGTTCAAGAAGCATTGCCATTATCATCCAATTTTATTTGCATTTCCTATTTATATTTTAAAATATTCTTATCTCCTATTACAAACATACATCAAGCAAGCTCAGTACCC
>NW_021350081.1:0-292 GCF_001605985.2 Dendrobium catenatum | reverse complement strand
AACCTTCAGTAGTGTTACAATTCCCAAGATTAGCCATGGATCAAAATTCAAAAAGTTTTCAAACTAATTTTTATGAATCTCGCTTTGATACCACTTGAAAGTTCGTTAGGGATGTTAAGCCCTTATGAACTTAATCCCAAGCTAACCAAGAGGGGAGGTGAATTGGTATTTAAAAAAAAATTTCTTTTCACAAAGAGTAAAAACACAAACTAAAATCACACCACAAAAATAAATGCGGAAATAAAAGTGCGAAAGCAAGAAAGAAAGAACACAGGAATTTATAGTGGTTCGG
>NW_021350080.1:0-344 GCF_001605985.2 Dendrobium catenatum | reverse complement strand
AGACAAATCCAATGACATCAAAATTGGTCCAATTCGAGCCCAAATGGGGAAGCATATTTAAAATCTCCAAACCATTAATTAGATGAACAAATGATATCCAAATATGACATGCGTATAATTTAATCGAACGGCTTAATAAGACGAATCCAACGAGCCTAAGATCGTTTAAATATAACCTCATTAAGGCATCTAAATGCTGAACGAATACTTCATGATTGAGGGAATCAATATGGGCCGTCTAATTGAGTACTCCAAAATTACTCTGGATATTTTGCAAATTTAAGAAGCATGTCACTCTCAAAATCTATAAATAGAACCCAACTCTCAACATGCGAGAGACTTTT
>NW_021350079.1:0-228 GCF_001605985.2 Dendrobium catenatum | reverse complement strand
TTGTGAGTAGTTTATCTTGATTCATCATTACTTTCTAGCCACTACTTGATCAGGGAACCTCCTATGAGTAGTTATATTATATGCTTTATTGTTTGTTCCTTCTAGTTTTTTTTATATTTAGCTTTATAGTAATGCTCTGTATTGATGTCAGTCCATAGATCTCCCTTTTGGTGATGTCAAAATGGAGAGTAAAATTTTTTTAGATGTATAATTTTTAACTTTAGTGTA
>NW_021350078.1:0-228 GCF_001605985.2 Dendrobium catenatum | reverse complement strand
CACCTACTTTTTATTGCATTCAATAGTAGATCTATATAGCATATAAATTAAAAGTTTTGTTCATTGCTTCTCCATTTCGATCTAGGGACAATCCACAATCAAATGTGGTATAACCTATGATATTATGTCTGGTTGTGACAAACATTTTTGGTATCAAAGTAAGTTTATAAAAGCAAATGATAATAGAGCCATAAGATTATATATATATATATGTGTGTGTGTTTGTGT
>NW_021350077.1:0-1355 GCF_001605985.2 Dendrobium catenatum | reverse complement strand
GCTAGCTTCGAGAAACATTCATTTTTTAGATAAAACATGTTCTCTTTGTCACAATAGTTTGGAAACCACTTCACATATTCTATTTGAATGTGATTACTCCTTTAAAGTGCTCCAAAATCTCATACCTTCATTTCAAACCTTCTACTTCATACCAACGATTTTTTTAGCCTTTCAACATATTGATAATTTGGATAAGCCTAAGAGCTTCAAAAATGGCATCCTCCTCATTTTAAATGCTGCTATCTACTTCATATGGATAGAAAGGAACAACATAAAGTTTAAGTCTATTGCTTTATGCTCTAATTCTCTGATTAAGAAGATCTCGAAAGCTGTTATTATCAAACTTCTGGGATGGAAGAATGGTATTGAAATTAAAGAAGCGTTGAATCTGGTATACTGATGCTACTTCCTTTTATCTATGACTTATGAAGGGTGGTGTTGTTTGCCTGTTTGAGTTGCTTTGGGAATTTTAGTGACGAAATTTGATGCCTGTCTCATCTGTGTTGCTGATCATGACCTATTTGGTTGTCTCTGTGGTATCCTTATGTCTGATATGCAGGTTACTTGGCTGTGTACAATGAATATCACCTGCTACCCACTTTTTGGATGGCCTACGGGCAACCAAAGTGGGTAGGACCCTTCGATGAATGCAGACAAAATATATTTTCTTTCCCCATCTCAGTATTTCGGATTTTGTAGTCTGGTTTTTATTTTCTGAATACTGCCTTATTTTTTTGCATATCCTGGACCTTTTTTGGACAACACCTGCTGGGAAGGAGCTGATATGGGCTGGAAGATTATGGATGGTTGCAAATGCTGAAGTTGGACTGCAGGAGTTCGTGGTTTCTGGAACATGGAGGCTAGTGGAATGTTGTTGATAATTTATCCTTTGTTCCTGTCTCTACCTTTGGGTTTGCTACGACTAGCCTGGATCTGATTTTTCCACTCTCTGCTTGGCTGATAAAGTCTGATGTCTGATGTTCTCTTCTTTAATGTCCTTTATTTCCATAATTCTTTTTATGTTTGTTTTCTATAGGTCTGGTTTTATTCATTCTATATTTATTATAGAATGATTGGTTGTTGTTGTATTTTTCTTTCTTATTAACTGTATTAGTTTGGACCTTATTGTTGTACTTTTTATTTGTTTTAATAAAATGGGCTATGCCCCAAATTTCCCAAAAAAAAAAAAAAAAAAAAAATTCATTTCAACGTTAGGGGATTGAAGCTTATATTTATCTAATTGGTCCTCTATCCTTTTGTATGATTCGCTGAATTGAAGCAGTTTTGATTGATCTTATTAAAATTCATCTAACCCAACGGATTTGGAGATGCAAGGCCTAGTGATACGCTTTAGA
>NW_021350076.1:0-570 GCF_001605985.2 Dendrobium catenatum | reverse complement strand
GTGAAGTGTGTATGTTTTATGTGTATACTATTCTTTTGAGTGTTTGTTCATGCTTATGTTTTGTGTTCATATTTTTTTGTTTGTATTCTAGTTTTAAATTTGTTTTCGATTTTGTGTCCCTTTAGTTTTTTTAGGGTTTAGAATTTTTTAGCATCATGGGAAACCATAGATTTACATTGGTCATTCATTTAGGGGAAGCTAAGGAGAATTTTTTTGTTTTAAATGTTAATACAAATAATAATTATTTTGTCATCATCAAAAATGGGGAGATTATTGCAACTTAGTTTTCATTACTTTATTTTCATATGATGTGTGTTTTTGATAATTTCAAATATTATTGTTTTGATTAATATTTCTCCTAAAATATAATTGATGTATTACTTTTGGTGTTTGTGAGTACTAACATTTAAGAGAAATCATACTCCAGACTGTTGAAGACTTCAAGTCAAATTTGTTTAGGGTATAATATAATTAGAGTATATATTTTTTTACACTTTTTATTTAGTCTGTGAGAGTGTGATTATAATTGAGTTACCATACACACACATTAGGGGAGTGTTAAAAATTTGT
>NW_021350075.1:0-523 GCF_001605985.2 Dendrobium catenatum | reverse complement strand
GATCGACAGCTATAATAGCCCTGATCTTTTCTGTGATTATTCCTTCCAACTGTGCAGCAGTCACAGGTTCAAAAGTACTCGCAATATTTTGTGGGGTGGGCTGACTGATGACATTATGAGCCTCGTGACCACCTTCAGGAGTGCCCCATACTCCTGAGACTTGAGGCATTTGAAAGTTTGGAGGATCAGCAGGAGGATTGGGCATGCACCAACAGCGGCAGTTCTCTGCATCGTCTGCATCATTGCCCCCATTTGAGCCATCATCTCAGTCATCTTCTCATTTAACTGAGAGATTTCCTTGTCTTTGGTTCTCATTTGTCACCTCATTTGTCGCCGCATTTCAACGAGTGTGACATTTTCAGCATCTAAATGATTATCATCTACTTCCTCCACTTCTTCTTCTTCTTAAGAATGACGACTTCTGCCAGTGGTGGACCCTTTTCTACGATGACGACGGTATACTTGCCTGGGTGGCAGTTGCCAGAGCTCTTCATCTTCATCGTCATCATAATTGGCACCATCA
>NW_021350074.1:0-283 GCF_001605985.2 Dendrobium catenatum | reverse complement strand
TTTTTGAAATTTTGTAATGAATGGTTGACATCCCTAAATCAATTAAAGGAAGAAACACTATTGATTATTTCTCTTCTTATAACTCCTTTAGAGGTGTAAGTTTCTTTTCAAAGCAAAAATCTTTTTCAAATTAAAAATAGGACTTTAAAATTAAGATCTTTTCTATCTTTCTACAGAAATTTATCTCATATGAATAATATTCAAAGTTATTAAATTACTTTCAAGCTTTTCTTGATTGAGTTGTTGCATTTATCCTTTGAATATGATTCTGATTTGTGATTTA
>NW_021350073.1:0-861 GCF_001605985.2 Dendrobium catenatum | reverse complement strand
CCTACAACAAATGCATAAAACAAACAAAATAAAATTCGCTAACACAATATTCACAATCAACACATACTTAAAGACTTCAAAATATCATGTTCAAAATAAACAAACTTTAAAACATAATAAAATATAAGTCTAACAACATGAAAACATAAAGTTTAATATAAACAAACTTTAAAAAATAAAGTTCAACTACAATAAAGAGTTCACATCAATATATTCTCAAAGAAAAACTTATTTTTCAATGACCATCAACAACTTCAACATTAACTAAAATCTAATTATCTTCTATCTTCTTGCTTCCTTATAATTCATGCACTGGCTCGTGATACTTTTTCTTCTGATTTTTAGTTCGATATGATCACAGCTCCAGCTTTATCTCAGCCTAAATCTGTCTCATCTCATCTATCTCTTTTATCAGAGCAGCAACCCTCTGGGTGACAATTTTTTTAACACCACTAACATCATAAAATACCAAGGTGGATATATTGCTCTCAATAGCATATCCATGCAAACTTAAGCCATAAACCATCCTCTTCTGTCTTCCTCCAATAGCCTTTAACTATATGTGGTACTCAGAGTGCTAGTTCTATCTTGAAGATGATCACTCACTAGTAGACAGTTGATCCTCTCGAAGTGGTATAAAATTATCCTATGAGATTAAATCCATTATAATATATTTTTATTTATTTTTTATTATTACTTAAAAAATGATACTCACATGAGCTTTTATCTCCTTCTTGCCAATACAATGATGATCAACATGATATTGGTGAGTCCCTACATGCATCTCTTATGGTTTCGGCTCCTAATTAAGATACTCTTTCTATAAATAAAGAGCATAGTTAAAATAATGTATATATATTT
>NW_021350072.1:0-271 GCF_001605985.2 Dendrobium catenatum | reverse complement strand
CACTTGAGAGATTTAGAATCTCTATTTTTACTCACATAAGCCAGGATGATGTTATTATCGGCCTGGACAATTGAGTTCAAAACAAAAACTCTAATCAGGATTTCTTATTAAGAAAGCCGCCATTAGCTGATCGGCCTGTACGATACCTGTATCGGTCAGGACGATATGCTCAATACAGAAAGAAATTGCCACCATGATCTATTTAGGTATTCTATATTTTTGGAAATTGGCCAAGACGATTCTTTTATCGGCCTGGACGATATTGTATAAT
>NW_021350071.1:0-845 GCF_001605985.2 Dendrobium catenatum | reverse complement strand
AACTCAAAAAATCACTACTTCATTTGTGGAATGACCAATATTTTTTACTCATTTAGTCATATAGTACAACATATATCATTATGTGCAAACAGTTCAAAAAAACCTACTTCATTTGGTACTAAATGGTATGACAATATTTTTGTACTATGTTAGTCGTATAGTATGACTAATATCGTATTGCATAAACTTTAATTTTAAATGAAGCTATGATTTGATTAACAAATTTTAGGGGGTAATAAACTTTTGAATTTAATACAGATTATATAGTGAAGAAGAATCATACAATACTATTAGACTTTAAAAATCATTTTGCAAAAAAAAAAATTATCTCTCTCCCCCCATGTGTGTGCACGGTTATCCAATTATATACACTCTTTCCCAACCTCAAGAAACATAAAATATGAAAGTAGAAAATATAAACACTATTAAAGGATTCCCTATTCTACCTGCCTTGGAGTATTCAATATTCTGGAGTAGTGTATGGTCTCTTTGAAATGTTAAGACACACAAAAAATAAAGATATCCAATATTTGCAAGGAAAATCAAGGAATTCAAAAAATAATGTTTGTGAACATAAAAAATCACAGGCATGGTTCCTAAAGTTGTAACAATCACCCCCTTTTTTATGATGGAAAATTTTTTGGTTCGAAATAAAATTTGAAGTTCTTTCCCATAAGCTACCCCTCAATAGATGTAAATTTTATAACTAGGGGTAGTAAAAAAATTTACCTTCTCCCTCCTTTTTTTGAATTTTTACAAAACTAGCAAAAAATAAAAAGATAAAAACTTAACAAACAAAAAATAAAAAGACAAAAACTACTTCTACCCCTTTTAACATC
The DNA here is from genome assembly GCF_001605985.2 of Dendrobium catenatum. NCBI lineage: Eukaryota > Viridiplantae > Streptophyta > Magnoliopsida > Asparagales > Orchidaceae > Dendrobium > Dendrobium catenatum. Next base: position 6 of record NW_021350071.1, on the reverse strand, counting down.
GCCAAA